>NW_027228752.1:0-48020 GCF_037783145.1 Equus przewalskii
TCTTAAAACTCAATAAGAAGAAAACAACACAATTTTTCTGAATGGGCAAAAGATTGGAACAGACACAAATCACAGATAGACGGTCGGCAAACGAGAACACGAGAAGGTGCTCAGCATCATCAGTCATTAGGAACACGCAAACACAACCACAACGAGATACCACCACACATTCGTTAGATGAAAGTAAGGAAACAAAACACAGAAGACCTGACGACGCCAAACGACAGTGAAAATGGAGAAACGCCTGGAATTCTCATACGTTGCTTGTGGGAATGCCAAATGGTACACGCATTTTGGAAGACAATTGGGCAGTGGCTTACAAAGGGAAACATTCCGGTACCATACAACCCAGCAAGGCCGCCTTTAAGGATTTATCAACAAAGAAGTGGAAACATGTCCAGGGGCCTGGACACGAATGTTTAGAACCACATTTCATGATCACCAGAAACTGGAAACCACCAAAATAGCCTTCAACTGGCAAATGGATCAACAAGGCATGCATAGGTATATCCATAGGATGGAATAGTACACAGCAAGAAAAGGAAGAACCTCCTCATATAGGCAACACCACGGATGAATCTTGAATAAATTTTGCTACGTAAAACACAGCAGACTCAAAAGTCTGTGAATTCCATTTACAGGAGGTTCGGGAAAGAGAAACACTATGGGGATAGTACAACTCAGTGGATGGCAGGGGCAGCAGGTATGGGGACATATTGACTGCAAAAGACCGTCAGAGAATTTGGGGGCTGACGGAACTGTTCTGAATTTGAATTATGGTCGTGGTTACAGGACTATCTGTGCTTGCCCACACTCATAGAATCGGGTGCTTATAAAAGGTGAATTTTACCGTATGTCGAAAAAAAAAAGGAGTCCTGCCGTGGCTCCCAGGTTCCTGGTCCCAAGACTCAATTTCTCCACCTGACGTTCCGAGCCTTTTCCGTCCGGCCAGTGCCAAGGAGGCCACTTCATTTCCCATCCACTTTCTGCTCCA
The DNA here is from genome assembly GCF_037783145.1 of Equus przewalskii. NCBI lineage: Eukaryota > Metazoa > Chordata > Mammalia > Perissodactyla > Equidae > Equus > Equus przewalskii. The sequence goes on from NW_027228752.1 coordinate 995, forward strand.
TTTACAACTGTCTCGTCACCATCTCGTCAACAGTCCGCACACTTTCGGGCATCCCTGCCTTTTGGCAAGCTGTGCCCCTCACCTGCAATGCCCTCCCCTCTGCCCTCGCCCACCCAAAACCTCTCCACCGCGGTCCTCTCTGAACTCTCCATTCCCTCTCTGAGTCTGTGCTGCACAGAGCGGTCAGACCCCTCTCTCAGTGTTCACCAGCCTCTGGCGGGAGTTATTCTGACTTCAGGCTCCTCATCACCACCAGCACAGGATGGAGCCTTACTCACCACTGCGCACAGCGCTCAAAATACTGCATGCGCGACCTGGCACACAGGAGGCCCTGGACGCAGGGCACCCAGTCGGGAGAGTGACACTGAGCCCCAGTGGAGGCACCACAGGAGCTGAATCAGGGTCTGAAGGGCTAAGGAGGCACCTTCGAGGGAGGGCAGGCCATGAGGACCAGGGCAGTGGAGGAAGAGTGGAAGGTGCGGAGGTCCGGGAGGGACAAGGGGACCGCCCACAGCCCGGTGTCCTGGCTCCCCCGGGCCCACATACCTTGCCCTCGTGGGAGCGCTCAGCCTTGCTAACCGACCAGGCCTTGATGAGCAGCAGCACGAAGAGAGGCACCAGGAAGCCGGCGGCGGGTACAGCCACCACGATGCTGCGCTGGAGCTAAGGAGCCGCGCCTTGAACCCTGCCCCCTGCTCCCGCACCTGGGCTCTCCCAGCCCTCCTCCTCACTCCCAAAGTGGGCCCCCAAAGTGGGCCCCCAGCCTGGTGGATACGTGATGATCTTGTCCAGACCGTAGGGCAGGTGGGTCGTGCGCACCAGGACCATCACACAGGCGACCAGCACGGCGAGAGTGTATAGACACAGGGACAGGACCAGCAGCAGGTAAAGCCGGTAATTGCGGTGCCCGATGCAGTTATTCACCCACCTGCTGTGGTGGTCAAAGTCCTGGGCGAGAGTGAGAGGGGGCGCCCTCCAGATCCTGACCGTGGCCCAGCCTCCAACGCCCCTAAACCTGAGCCACAATGTCGCTATCGCTGGCGTTTCTGTGGTGAGAGCACTTTGGGGCTCTGTGGCTCAAGGTCACTTGACACGAGGCCTCTAGAGACAAGGCGCGCCTAGCCTTCTGTGGGACACTTCCTGCTGTACCCTCAGCAGGACCTCTGTTTTGACATCCACTGAATGAGAGTAAGAATGACACAGCCCCCCGCACCCCCCAGCCTCTCTGGGTTGTAAGCAGGAGAGAAGACAGCACATTTGTAAACCTTGGCAGGCTAGACACAGGAGAGACAAGCTCTCAGAATCCAGAAGATTGTCGGGCCTGGAGCCCCAGAAGAGGACAGGCGGATCTCCCCAGGCCAGATCTGCAGCCGGCCATAGGCCCCCTGGGCATCTAGTGTCAGTGAGGCCTGGGGTAGGACACGGGTGCCTTTCCTCCCCCTGGCCTGACCAGGGCAAGCATAGATGTGGATGCACCTGTGCCTGTCAGCACCTGGGTGGGCAAGGGCCAGCCTCCCAGGACAGCAGCAGGCACAGACGCAGTGACCTGCATGAGTGACCAAGAGTGCCTGGGAGTTACTGCCACCCTTGGCCTTTTGTAGTCCTGGTAGTGTTTTCACACCTGCCACGGGCACCCGGAGTCAATGGGCCTCTTGGCCCAAGCCGAGTTCAGAGCAGGGGTGGGAGGGGGCAGGGGGGCAGATGAGAGGGGTGCTCACCTCCACACAAATGTTGCACCGGGGGCAGTGGTGGGTCCGGGGCGGGCGGTGGAAGCGGCACTTTGGGCACCACTGCAGGTGGAAGGCCATGTGGTTCACCCACACCACAGGCATCATCATGGGGTCCAGTTCGTTGGAGCCTGGCATGGGAAGAGGATTGGGCAGCAGCAGGAGCCCTTCCATCACTCTGCTGCTGGCAGGGGTGGGGGCAGCCCCGCAGCATCACACGGCTCCAGGAAGGGTGGGGAGGAGCTGGGCATGGGAATCCCCGGTCCCCACTCGGCTGGCTGACCGAACTGGGAGACGCTGGCAGCCCAAGGGAAGGTAATTTGCAGCCAGAGGAGCTCTGTTAGGACGCAGGCCTTCGCAACTGGGACTGATGCTTTCAGGAGTGTGTGCAGTGGGAAGGAAGAAGAGAACTGAGTGGTTGTCAATACCTGGCTTCTCTCCCTGGTCTGCCCCGCCCTCCCCTCCAGGGTAACTGGAAACCTCCAGAATTCTCTTTCCCACATCTTGGTGGATTGGGTCAGGAAGCAAAGAAGCAGGGCCCAAGCAGATGAGGAGGGGGGAGAAGGGGTCTTGAGGCCCGGGAGGGGAGTGGGGAGCACGTTAGGAATCATCCGTGCAGGCAGGAGCCTTTCGGCTGCTACCTCCTTCTCCCAGAGGCCGAGAACTCACCTTGATGTAGGATGCCAGGGTCTGACCCATTGAGGGCGATGAGACTGCAGAAGCTGAGTACGAAGAGGGGGCCCGTGACAATAGGATAGACCCACTCGCCGTTCTGGAGCAGCCATCTGCAACTGAGACCAGAGCAGGACTCAGCCCTGATCTGCGGGAGGCCCTGAGCTCCCCCCAGGACTCAGTCCACCTGGTCAGGACTCACAGACCTTCAAGCCTGCCATCAATATCCAGGCTAGTGACAGATCCATAGAAGCTCCACCAGATGTCACCCAACACGACCCACCACCACCAGCTCCCAGGGGCACCAAGCACTCTATGCCTTGGTGCCTTTGCGCGTTCGCGTCCCTCTGCCTACAATAGCCTCCCTTCCATGGCCCCTCTTCTGCACTTCCCCTGCTCCATGTTATCATCATCTCTTTTTCTTTCTGTGTCTGTCAGAAACCTGCCGGCCTGTGTGGGAGACTCACGGGAAAGCAAAGAACAGGCCACTCAGGACAAGCAGCATCACTGCGCTGAGGGCGGCACACAGGCTCGGGATCATCCAGGGAAGCAGGCCCTGAGGTCGGCCAGCCCGCGAGAGCGGCATGGCGGCACCTCCAGCGCCCACAGGCGCCCTCGCCAACACTGGCTCCAGGAGCCCTATCTCCAAAGCGGTCGCTCAAGAGATAGTGAGCTCCCAAGCTACGGCCCAGGGTAGAAGGCACGAGTCCCAGTGTGATGTCACAGAAGCTGAGAATGTGAGCGAGGGGCTCTGCAGCCTGTGACCGGCGCCTCCAACGGCAACGCCCCCCACCCCCTCATGCTGGGGACGGAGAGGTCCTGCCCCCGCCAGGTTGGCTTCGAGACCCCAGGAGAGTTTCGAAGCACATGGGGAGAAGGGGCTGATTCCAATCGCCCTTTCGGGGGAAGTGCTGATCGAAGCAAACCGTGCTCATTGCTCACTCTGTCTCCAGTTTTTCCTTTCTGCTCTCATGAAATTCCACTTTGGGGTTGGGGCAGTGAAATAATCTCCCAGCTTCCCTCGTTTCCAGGCTTCTCTTGACAAAAGTTGGGTCAATGAGATTTAAGTGGATCTCTGTGGTTTCTAGAAAAGCTTCTGGCTCCCTGATCAGAGGGGAAAAGGACACCGTTGGCACAGCTCTGTTCCTTCTTCCTGTCTTGAACCTAGATGTGCTGGCCGGGAGTGCCCTCTTGGGCCCATTAGGCAACAAGTCAACACGCTACACAGACACCCTTTGATGACAGTCTTGACACTGCCCCGATCTAGAACTGCCTCCCTCTGAGCTGCTTATGAGGGGACAAAATCACTGGCTTCTCTGTGACATGCAGCTGACAGTTGTCATTCGTTTCAGCCACTGAGCACCTGAACCCCTCTATGTCTGGAAGAGTCCCCCAACTGTGAGTCACAGCTCCAACAGACCTGTGACTCAGGGGCCACCAGTCAGCTTCAGACCTGCCACCACCACCCGACTGCGGGGTCTGTGCTGAGAGGCAGCCCCTGCACACATTTTCCGAACTCCGTGTTGAGACGCAGTGGCCGTTTATCTGATAGCAGCTTACTGTCAGCTTCTCCTCCTATCCCATTTTATTTTCCATGAAAGCAAGAGTCCTGCCCTATGTTTCTTTTCAGATACTCAGTAATCGAGACTCTCTTGCTTATGCAATTGACTTTGCCGTTAGCAGTAACAGTCCCATTTCACAATGCTTCATTCGAGTTAATTAGAAAAACACAGCAAAATGTTTCCGTTTCTCCTGTGATTTGCTAGTAAAACTCACTCACAGATCACATTATTAACCACCAGCTTTCAAAACAAAATGTTGAAGTTATTCTGTTAAATGCCCCCTAGAAGAAACAGGGACGTGAAGTACGGCATTCCTAATCTCTGGAGCAGAAGATGTCACATCTTTAAAGGGATGACAGGTTCACGATCAGACAGGCAGAGACTCTTCTCGGAGCCTTTGGTCACTAAATCTCAATTTCTTGTGCACACTTCTATGGGAGGGTGACATCTGTAGTTGGTTGAGCTTTGTAAAAGAATGAACAGACTGTCTAAATTTACCAGTGAAAGATTCGCACGCTGGTTCAAGATGTCCTGGTTCGTGACCGTTAGAAATGATTAAATATTGTGAATTGACATGGAGACAAATGATCAAATATTAACAAAGATTAAAAGTCATCAAATTTATTGAAAATCTCAGTACGAACAGTATATTCCTTATATATTCCAGTGATTTGAAGCACTTCACTTTTTAATGTCATATTTATTTGTCTAATAACTGAAGTATATCTCATTATGATTACTGAAATTTCAAAATAATCTCAAAGGTGTTGCAGTTGCTTATCGGTGTATTTCTTGTTTATAGCCAATTTTGCTTTTTCTGTATCTTCTTTCTAATTATTATTTAGGTACTTCAAGTTAAGGTGAAGTAACCTGGATGTGGATGCTGCCATCTCTCAACGGGGTCTTTCTAAAAGACACAAAAAATTTCACAAGAAAATCATAACTTTGTAGCATGCAACTTTTTACTAACTATTCTTATATACCCTATTTCACATGATCATCACACCACTCTTGGATGTTACGTATTACGATAAAAGCCTGAGCGTCTCACCACTGTTTTCTATGACAAGGTTCAACTCAGAAATAAGAGAAAACTCTCCTTCCTAAAAGCTCAGAGAAAGTAAAGCATAAAATCTTTTATAGGCAAGGAAGAGATTCAAAATCACTCTATTGACTGCGTAATTAATCAGACTTCAATATGTGCCAAGAATCTCAAATATGCTTAGCATGGTACTAACCTGAAGGGATAAAAAGTCAGAAAAGACAAATTCCTTTCTTCAAGGTTCTCATGATCTAGTCAGGAATCATCAACAAGGACAAAAGTAAGGAAGAAAACAAATGATTGAAAACTTAGAACATTAGATTGAAAGGCGTGATGAAGATGTAAAAATAAAAAGGGATTGGGGCCAACGTTTCTTAGAACGAGGGAGTATTTTTTCACCAAGTTTTGAGGTAGGAAGGAATGGGATAAGTTTTGTCCATGGTCAATCAATACTGTTATTGTTATTATTACTTATTTCACAAATGTGAATATTTCGTTTTCCTTTCAGGGAACACGTTATTGAGTGTTGAAATACTTACCACTTAACTTGTGTGCTCCATACGGCTCCAGCTATTTACAGAAAGAATAACAACTTTTCCAAATGGAGGTATGGTTAACCTTATTTATTTTATTTTTGGCTGAGGAAGATTGGCCCTGAGCTAACATCTCTTACCAATCTTCTTCTTTTTGCCTGAGGAAGATGGTCCCTGAGCTAACATCTGTGCCAATCTTCCTCCATTTTGTATCTGGGACACCGGCACAGCACGGCTCAATGTGTGGTGCATAGGTCTGCACCCAGATCCGAACCCGCAAACCCCAGGCCGCTGAAGCAGAGCGCACAAATTCAACCACTATGCCACCGGGCCGGCCCTAAATAGAGAAATAGCAACTTTTCAAAATAGAGCTACAGTTACTCTTCTTCTTTCAATAAATCATTTGTGAATTGACAGGAATGTTTCCCAAGGAGCAGATGTCATCAAAGCATGAGATCTCCCAGACACAACAGGAAAGTTCAGAGTCACATTTGTTTTGCCCAAAATCATGAAGCTATAACAAACCATCTGAAGACATATTAACACTCATTAAACCAGCACCAAATGGAATGTTGTCCCCTCCAGACTGGGAAGTTGATATTCCGAATGTTTCATGAGATTGGGGAGGATTTAACCTAAGAACTCTGTAAAAGCAGTCAACACAAGCTGGGCCACAGACATACCTGCCAATTCCAGAAGACATCTTCAGAAACACTTTCAGGTCTGTGATAAACCTTTTGGTAGTTCACAAGTGCCCATGCAATGGAAAGAGAACACAGTATGAAGAATAAGAAGTAGGCACCATGCAACGGCCTGTCTTATTTAACTCCAACCCCAAACAACGTATTTCTTAGATGTGGTAAAGAAAAGATGTGAGAGTGAGCCAGCTCAGTGACTCCAGTTTAAACCTATACCCTATCACTGGAAACAGTACATGTGCTTCCTCTGCCTTTGTAATTGTTTATATTCCTGACCTTCTCTGCCAGCAAAAACAATTCCCAGTCCCACCCTTACCGACCCTCCCCCACACACACAAAAAGAGATTAAATATTCAGTTCATCTTTGCACATTTTTCCCATGAAAAACTAGAAATCAAAATTCATTAAAGGCAATTCTACAAGAAGGCAAAAGAAAAGCCACAGAATTCTTTATCTCCCTTTTACCCTTAGTTTCTGCTCATGTTGATTCTAGTCTGCTGAGAATTCCAAAACACTCTGCATTGCCCCAGTGTTTCTTGGTCTCCCTTCTCAGAGAGTCAGCAGGAAAGTGACAGGCGTCACAGCATTACTCCTACGAAGGGAGCGGACAACAGAGTCTTAGAAAGGGAAACCAGTGGTGGTCAAACAGGAAGTCATTTTTGAGGGATTCAGGTCATGAAAGCAGTAAAGTAGACTAAGGAAAACGTTACTGAGCTCAGGAAATTTTCTCAACACAGCCGTGGGGTTACCATTTGACAAAATATGTTTCTTTGGTTTTCATTTTTCCTCTAGAAACGTTATTAAAGCCACTAACAATTCCCATAAGGTACAATAAGAACTGTATAAATATAGATGATTAATATCATGTCCATGTGATTCACGGCCTACAGACTCGATGGCGCATATGCATCCTCAACCACTGATCCCGTTTAACTTTGTGAGTGTTCTTCCCCTACAAATGATAATCTACAGATACAGCGTCAAAGTGATCTTAGAAAGCTCGTCCCTTACAGCGAGGTCACGGAAAGTGGCCTGAAGTCCCTGAAAGGTGCTCCACATGCAGCTAAAACAGTGCCGGTCTCGGCTTTGCCCCTCACCAGCTTGTACTTGCACACATCAATTCACACTTTGACATCTCATTCCCATCTCTAAAAGGAGAGCAACTGCTTTGTCCACTCCCCTAACCATCAATACTATTTTCAAAAATTATAATTCTTGGTTAAGATTGCAAGGGCCAGAGGAGGACGTCACCCATTTCTAACTGTGTCTCTCCGCATTTTTTCCATCCACAAAACAGCAAGAACACCTTGTGTAGTATCGTTGGGCATGTTAATCGTGATAACGTACAAAGCCCATGGGATGCAATAAGTGTTAGAGAAATATCCCTTCCCTTCTCCACCAATTTTCCATTTCATAAATGGGCAAAAATTCCATTTGAAATGTTGGCAATCCAGATCAGTACCGTCTTATTGTCTCTAGGCTACCGCTTGACCCTATTCTTCTCTCTTCCCACATCACCTTCCTGTATATCCTGGCCTTTCTCTTCCAAGAACCAAGGTCTTTTCCCATCTCCCTGACCGGGACCATCACTTTGTAGTCTGTTAGCAGTGGCTCCTCTGGCCAGCTTTAGCTCATCAGGCAAGCCTCAGCGACTCTGAGGCTGGACAGAGTTACAGCAATATCTGGGGCTGGGGCTGCTGACTTCCAATCCCGACTCTTCCTGCTCATCCTCCCCGCTGTCTGGCCTCGGAGCGGGAGAAGGGAAGGCGGCACTGGAGTGATGACCTTGTGGAGACACCTGCCTTTCATTACGGGTTCCCTAGGGGCTAAAAGGCAGCAAGTCCGCCTGTCTAGCTCGGGTCTCCGTGGCGCGGCACCCGGCACCTCCCGGCCTCAGCGGCGGGGAGCGCGCCGCCGTCCAGGGCTCTGGACTGCAGGCTGCAGCGAGACGCCGAGGCTCGGCCTCCAGTCAAGTCCCTTCCGCGCGCTGGCACCGAGGCAGAGCACCTCTGTCCCCGAGGCCGAGCACAAGTCCGGAGAGCAGGAGAACTGGCTAGGCTGGCCCAGTAACACGTGCCCTCGGGTCGCAGCGGCAGCGGGCCGGGAGGGAACACCCAGGGCTCCAATTCCCAGCCGGATCGACCCAGGCTTTTCCTGAGCGAGCCAAGCCCAGGCTGCCAAGGGATGCCCCGCTCGGGAAGAGCGCGTTTGCAGGCACCGCGCTTCCCTGCCAGCCAGCGCCTGGCTGCCACCCGACGCCAACATTCCCCTCGGGCTCTGGAAGAAAGGACGCACGCTGCATGGAGCCAGAGCGCCGCGATTCCCGCCCCAAGCAAAAGGCGTCGCCCATGTCTCCCCAAAAGCACCACAACCAAACTAGCAGCCAGGTCTCCCCATGCCCTTCCGCGGCCCACCCGGAAAGTGGCGAGCGAGGGCGCAGATGCCCTCGGCCGGGTCCTCGGTCTGCAGCGAGACGTCGCCAAATGAACCTGCAGCCGGCGGCAGCCTGGGGGCTACTGCAAACGCGCTGCCCGCCGCCTCCGCTGCGCCTGCGCGAGGGCGAGGGCGAGCGCACCTCCCGGGTGCGCGAGGAGGCAAACCGCTAGCCGGCCGGCCGCCGGGCTCTGGCCGGGAGGGCGAGGGGGCGGCGAGGGGGTTGGAGCGACCCGCCTGGGCCCTGGCGCGGCCCCTCCGTCAGCTCCGGGGCGCTTTCTCCGTCCCAGGACGATTCCTTTTTCCCCAGCCGCTCCGCATCCTCACTTCGGACCCACAGCCACTCCTAAATTCCGTCACCTTTGCTTACCACCGCGGTTCCCAACTTGCCCTCCTACTGGCATAGCAGGTGACCTGAAACCAGCCTTACCTGCCGCCAACTCCTCACTCCCGCTCTCTCAGCCTGCTGTCCCTTCAGGGACAGAGGAAGGGGATGCGGGCTGGGGGCGTGGGAGCTGCGAGGAGGCGCAGTCCAAGAGGAAGGGCGCCTTTGAAGTTTGTGGAGCGACCACAGCAGCTGTCCGGGGAGAGACTGAGTCTTTCTAAAAAGGGGCTGCTGCAACCGCCAGGGATTACCTCTCCCCTTCCGGTCTCCTCCCCCAGCCCTCGCCCCCGCCGGCGCGCGCCAGCCCCCCTGGGCGTGCTGCTAGAAGGCTATCCCTGCTGGCGGGGCCACAGCGCAGATCCCAGACAGCTCCGGGCGCGCCTAGGGGTGTTCCTCCGGGTAGGGCACTCTGTCTGTAAAGAATCCTCTGCTGTTTGAGCCTGCGCCTGGATGACTTAGGACCTGTTTATTCGATACCATAAAGTCTCTAAGGAGCTGCGGAAAAAAACGGGACACTGTCCTACAAATTTTAAGGTTAAATAAAGTAGCTAGATTACAGTAGGTAAAACACCCGTCCACTGTGACTGGCCTTGAAAGAGCAGACAGGGGGATGAGCGACAAAGATCAGCCCTCCCTTAAGGGGCTGGCACCGAGGAAGGAACAAACAGGGGAAAGAAAGAAAAGAATACCAAGATGTAAGTCTTCTTTCCTCTTTCCCTCATACCAGGCCAGCAAGGATATGTCTTAGGAGGTTTCCTTGGTTGGTTTGTGCATCCCTTGGTGATGCAACAGGAAACTTGGAAGTTTATGGGGACCAGAGTGGATCCACATTTGGAGGAGACTGCAGCTTAGACAATTTGGAGATGGGATCCTCTTAAAGAAAATTATGCAGAAATAGCTTAATTTTACAGATTTTTACAAAAACATACGACCATGTGAATTCATTCTCAGGCCGCCTCAGGGTAACGGAAAGGGCCTGGGCAAGGGATGAGTCCTGAGGCTTGGGCCTTATCAGCTGCATGGTCAATCCTTTTGTCATTGGAACTCTAGGTCTGTAGTCACACACCTTGCACTTGCTAGTCCAAAACATAAAGCTGACTTGAGATGGAGTTGTAGGAACAACGCAGCCCCGGGGTCCTGCATTTGTGAGCTTGGTTTAAGAGCACAGCTTCTAAAGCCCCGGAGCGCCCTTGGCGAATGAGAAGGGGTGTTTTGGTTTGGGGGTAGTGAGCAGACAATGGCTACAGTGGAAGAGCTGCAAGTGGGGAGGAGACTCCTCACTCAGCCTCCCCTCAGCAGCAGAGAGCTCAGGGCCACAGAAACCAAATGAGTCATTTTAAGTCACAGGTAGTTGGTGGCAGAGCCAGCCTCAGGAGGGACTCAAGGTCTCTAACTCTCACCAAGGTTCTTTCCTATATCTCATGCTGCCCCATCTCTGTGACTTTGGTTTTGACTGTCAACCAACCAAACTTATAATTTTCCTCTTTAGAGAAAAGAAAATTTAAGTCCCTATAGATTATTCGAACCTAGAGCAACTTTTGTTCCTCAATGCTTCATAGTTAATGTTCTACCACTCATTTTGTAATTAACCATATCCTTGGTGTGCTTATTGCATTTTTGTGTATGTTTATATCCTCTTTATTTGTTTATGCCATTGCCTCTCAATCCAAACTGCAAGCTCCGTGTGAGGACAAAATACCTCCTTTGTCTCCCACAGCGTAGTTTAGCTTTTTGCGTATGGTGTGTACACAATGAGTAGTTTTTGATCCTTAAAAACTCTCTATTTATGAATTTTCTAGTAATTCTCTCACTTCATTGACCAGAATATTGTGTTTAGCTAGAATCGTGGTTAACTCTGGATTTCCCCTTTTTCCTTCCTGTCTAAATTCTAGGTTAATATATGCAAACCAAATGATATCTCCCTCTGCTTATTTCAACCTTTTCCACAAAACCCCTACAGAATTCATCACACCCTCCTGTTTTCCCAAAGAACTTTGATTTCACTATTCGAAGGCCTTTTCATGTTAGATCATAGTTAGTTATGCAAGCCAAGTGTGTTGGCTGTTTTGTGTCTGTGTTCTCTCAGCCCCTAAAACAATGCCTGTAAATTTGTACTGAACTGATTTAGTTTGAAGTATCCTGACTTCAAATGTAGACTGCGTTAACTAGGGCATCCTGAATATACCATGAGAAGACAACGTCTGGAAACCAGGCTCTGTGCTTTCCTTCCTTTTAATTCCTCTGAACACACAGCAGGCAAAGTCAGCTGCACAGCCCAGAGTTGTGATGAATGGCCTCGGCTGTGTCCGCGGCTTCGCAATCCTCGAGGTACTTCTCTGAGTGTCTCGTATGTGGTAGGTGTTTAACAGATATTTGGGGGTTAAATGAGTTAATGCAGGCAGTTGATATGATGATGATAATCAGTCGCCTTATTTTCAGTCGATTGATTTCTGAATTGCTACTAACTGTACAGGACCCCACCAGCATGGTGGTACCGTCCTCTCTAAGAGTCTGGGGTTTACTGTCACCAGAAGCAATTTGGCAATGTGTCCTGTAAGGCTAATACCCTCTCTGGATTCTTGCAGCACCACTCAGTGGGAAAAGTCTATTTGACATTAAGTTTGGTTCAAATGGAAGGTGTATTATACAGTGTAGCTGATTTCCAAGAGTGGCTATTCAAGATTCAACAAGTGATCCTTAGTTGCACTGAAAGAGCTGTGTTTATCATCAGTTAGAGCTACCTAATTGCTGCAGCTATGCCTGTTTCAGTCTGAGAGGGAAAAAATAAGGAAAGAAAAAACAGTACTTTCCAGGTGCTTGGAAAATTGCTCAATAAGTACGCTTGTCACGACTCTTCCTCTGTGACATACCACCCCTCACCCATCGCCGTTAGGGCTGGCACATTGAATGTGAGTAAGTGATTCTTACCATATGTTAGTAGGTATTTGTTAGATAACGTGAAATACACTATTTCTCAAAGGTTTACATTTGGATGCTGAATGAAGCCAAAGAATGAAGTTCTAATTGTAGAATTTCAGGAATCATGGATCTATGTTGGGAGTCAAAGAGGAAGGCAGCAGGGGTGGGTAGAGCGAGAATGGGTATATTCTAGGCTTCTCCAACTCCACATATAGCTGCTTCTGCCCAGAAGAAAGGAGAAGGATCATTACCGGGTCGAGAATATAAATCTAGCAGGATCTCAGAGGATCTGGCTGCACTTTCAGCAGAAGGTACTAGCCTGTGGTTCTTTTCCAACAAAATTTTTAGTCCTAGTTCTCTCTGTACAGTTTTCTCTTCACAAAACAAAGACAACTTTGGTAAATTTGAAAGGAAATACATAAAGACAAATTGCAAAGTCGTATGCGAGAGACAAGGAAAATGGAGATGAAACCCAAGCCTTTCAGGGTCACTTCTATAAAACTAATCATACTTTGGTCATACATAACACCTCTCTGCCTTATGACAAATACTACTTTATGAATGTGCTCCCGCATCTTAGCATATCAGTACTGACAGATGGGAAATGTTGTTATACTCCTATGGGAAAACTGGAATATATGTTAGTTTACGTCTAACTGGAACCAGTGATGGCATGGGCTGAGAGCAATCACCCACCTCCTGATCTTCCATCAGGTGTTTGCCCTTTATAAACTTCAGATATTTCTTTTGCCATCTGTTTCATTTGATTGTGGCAATCTACTCATCGCTGGATCCTTAATTGCGTATGAAGATCATTAGATCCTATTTAGTGAGGGACAAGAACACACGACTTCCATCTGCATTTCGGTATTACTTATATGTCCACAGAACCCTCAGAAGTCACTGTAGCCCTGATTCTCGTCACCAGATAAGGACAGAAGACCATTCATGGTCAGTTAATCAGAATGTAAAACTGTTAGAACTTTGCTTTGTGTCCTTTAGTTTTAAACTCATAAGATCCTAAATAATCATAAACATTCAGAGTTAGGAGAGGCCTGGAGACCTCGCAGCCCTGATGTTATACGTGAGGAAACCAAGACCAAGAAGAAGGAAGGATCACCCAGCTGCTCTGACTCTGTCCTCACCGCCCTCCGCGATACAGCACCCTGCCACAGAGACTTTCCTTGAAGCAAAAAGAAAAAATCAGCTGTTTTTCAAAACCTTTCCAAGCCAGAATCTGAAGGTTCTGTTTACTCAGCTGGGTTGGGGTGTGGTGAATAATTAAATTCAGCAGGAATGCACTTCAAAATAAAAATAAAAACACAGCCCAACCCCTTTGGCTCAAGTCCTGAGATCTCAGAAAAGAAAACCTATGAACATTTGCTAGAGGTCAGAAAGCCTTTCTGTGCCTGATACAGGACTCCACATAGCTGTTGCAGAAAGGAGGGGGGTGGTTATAGTCAAACAAACGACTCCTTGTTTTTTAATTTTTTAAATTTTCAGCAGTGTGCTTACATCAACCAACATCCCCAAGGAAGGATTTTAGGAAAATAAACAACTTTCATCATCATTATAACTTACATCATATATGAAAAAATGTCATCTTAAACTTTGCTTTTCTTAATAACTCATACCAACACCGCTCCACCCCTAGAGCATACTTTAGATACAGTGTATTCTTCTAAGACAGCCAGAGAGAAGGTGGGGGAGGAGGAGGGATTCTTATCATACCTACTCAAGGCATGCCTTATTTGTATAAAAATCATGAAACCAAGAAAATTATGCCCTCTTGTGGTTGATTTGTTCTAGTTCACAAATGATCAACAGTACTCTATTATTCCCTGAAACTCAAACAGACCTATATTCCAATTGGAATTAAACTGTTCCTTTGTGCAATAACTGGAGAGAACAGGTCCATGCAGACCGCAGGATGGCATTCCAAGACTTCTCCTTTGTTCAAGGTCATAGGCAGCTGCTTAGCGACAACGAAATCAGTATCCCTAAAAACGGGGAAGATTTTTCCAAAATAGCCCACAGATTCTTACGGATATTACAAAAATGTCTTCCAAATAAATGCATTAGATAGAATTTCTTTCCTAAATAGTGAGGTTTGTTTTGGACAAACTTAAGCCATCAGTTTCCACAAATAGGAGAAAATTCCTGATTTCCTTTCCGACTGTATTTGTGCCTCTGTTTCTTTAGCTGTGAGACAATGCTGATTTTTCCATCAAAAAAAGTAAAAAATAAACCAATGAAGAGAAGACTGATTTTCATTCTGTGTGTATTTTTTCTCTTCTTTTCCCTTAGTTTACACAGAAATGAGTATATAACAAAGGTGTTACATCGTACGAGTTGCGGATATAAGTAATTTCATGATACCACAAAAAATGCCTACCGTGTTGTCCTAAAAGAGCAAAGCGGACACGGGTTTAGTGGGAACTGACCTCTGCTGATCGAGAGTATGACTCTCACATAACTGTGATTTCAATAACTTGGCAAGTAAGTGAATGTCAAAGATTTAAAACCGGCCAGGTTGCTAACTCCTTAGTCAACCCTATAATGATAATCATAATTAACCCTATAATGATTATCATTATTATTGTTTTACATGCAAAGAAACTTAAAGTTAAGTCATTTAAATCACATCTTTTCCATTTGACCGGATCTGCGTGCGTAGCGAGTGGGCCAAGGGACCATTTCCTAACTTGCATCCTTTATGTCGCAAGTTGTGGCTGAAATGGACCAAATTATGTTTTACTCATTGGAAAGAATAAGTACGACTTTCCAAAATTTAATACACAGCTTTCTTGTTTTTCTAAGCTACTGCTAAAATGGAATCCTGTTCTTTATCTCGTTCAATGATCATTCTCACCTTTAAAGCACAGATAGACTTTCATTAGAATTATCACTTGCAAAGAGCATTCATAAAACAGTTCAAGATTTTTAATTTTATTTGCTGTTACTTTAGTGAAAAATAATGAATCACTATAGGATACAATTAACAAATGGAATTCTCTTTCTTCTTGACATGTCAGTGAAATTTTCTTTTCCTGTGTAAAGCAAAGATTTACTTCCCAAATTTTATTCGTGTTTGCCAAAAAAGTGTCTACATTAAAAATATATGAGGATACATTTATTTTAAAAACCATCTCTAATTTTATCATATTTAAAACTTCCAAGTCAAAGAATGGAGCCAATTTTAAAACGCAAAGGCATGGCCACCGAAATATTGTATTAAGAAATAAAATTAACATGTCGCTAATTAAGAATAAAAGGCAAGTCATTCATAATAATGAAAGTCAATATTTTAAGTTACGATGTTGTGGATAGCATGCCCAATGTTAAAAAGGGTGATCTGCCAATATTAGCTACTAAGACATTCTAAATTTAAGATATTAAAACAGTGGGGTGCTGGTTAGTGAATAGATAACCAAATAAAACAAATTAGAAGTCCAGAAAACAGATTTAGATATATGTTATAATCTACGTATCTATTGGGAATTTTTCTGACTCCAAAGTTGAGTGGACAATAAATGACTTGCTTTCTAAAAATTGCTTTTGTCGTGTAGCATTGGAAATACAAAAAATAGTATATACCAACACACACACGTGCAATAAAATAGAATTCACACTCAAGATACGGTACCCAACTTCAGAATTAGAACATTACAAGTATTTTTGAAGTTATCTATGCATTCCTCCCTGATTCCATCCTTTTGCCTACCACACAGAATTAAACAATATTCTAATTTAGTGCTTATTTTTCTCTTCTGGTTATCCCCACATAGGTATATGGCTCTAAACAATATATTGCATGATGTGTTATTAGCTTTCTATAAGTAGTATCAGCTTCATAAAAACGGTAATTTTCTGTGAGTTTCTTTACTCAGCACTACGATTCATCTTCCCTATTGTGTGTGCTATTGTTTGTCTACTTTCATTACTTTTAATTATATGATTGTGCAAATATATCATGAGTTATCCATCATCAGATCGATGGCTGGTTGTTTCCAGTGTTTTGCTATTACTAACAATGCTGCATAAACATGCTTGTATACGTCACCTTATTTTCGTTACCCAAGTTCAAGTCTGTCTCAAGGCCTTTGTGAGGCAGTCCTGATCACAGAAACCAGCCCGAGTGTGTCAAACCAAAGGATTTAATGTAGGGAACTGTATGAAAAGATATTGGAAGGAGCAAGGGGGCAGGATCTGCAAGAGTGAAAGGAAAGGAAGAATGATACTCAGAGATCAGATGCTACTAATGCCCCAAGGCTGGAAGTCTCTGCATCCACCAGCTGCTGCACTGTTGGGCATGATGTTCCGGTACATAACGGATCTGCTGAGATGAGCTGCTTTGACCAGGCCTGGGCTTCTGAAAGGTGTTATCTCTGCAGTGCTGGAGGTGGAAACACCTTGACCCCGTTATTTCTCAACCTGCAGCTGCCACAAACTGCCAGGACCTGCCTCATTCTGAGAGCCAGAAGCATAAAGCATTTCCGTTTCTCTTGCCTACTGATCTTCTGAAAATTTCTTCTCCTGACTGAATCTTACCAAGGGCCAGATGGCGAAGTAGCACAACACGTAATTTTCAGATTCCTACGCCCTGATAAAGTATTAAAGGGGAGCTGTTGGGTTCAGAGATCGGCAAATAAGCAACACAAGCGCTCACTTCTAACTGAAAGCAGAAAATTTAGCTTAGTTGTTCTCAGGTAAACTCGGCCAAGTAGTGATTTCTCAGTCATTTCAAATTTAATAACATTCAAAGCCAGAGTTCTTCAATTCTTTACTTTGTCTCAATCATAGTATTTAAATTCTAAAAGTGGTTAACTAAATCCAAGAGTTGGAAAGAGGCGTACTCATTTGCTCGGGCCACCACAACAAGCAGCACAGGCTGGGTGGCTTAGACAGCGGAGAGTCATTTTCTCATCGTTCTGGAGGTTAGAAGTTTGAGATCAGTGTGTTGGCAGCCTTGGCTTCTTCTAAGTTCTCTCTCCTTGACTTCTTGGCTCAGAGACAGCCGTCCTCCTGCAGTGTCTTCACACGGTCTTTCTTCTGTGTGTGTGTCCTGATCTCCTCTTCTCATAAGGCATGTGTCATATTGGATTAGGACCCACCCATATTGATATCGACCCTGATCTCAGTTTCCTCACGTTAATCCCAGCATATATGGGGTTAAAACCAAACACTCATTCCCTGCTTACTCTCTGGCTTCCTGGCTCCAGAATCCACTGTCCTCCATGGAGACAGACACCGTCAAGGACAAGCACCTGGACTATCTCCTCCCACAAAGAGATACAGACTGGTGGGAAAGCTGCTGACCAGCAAGGTCACAGGCTTCCTCCTCTCTGTAAATGTCTCAAGGCCGAAGACAGGCTGGTTGGGAAAGCTCCGACCAGCAAGGCCATATGCTCCCCCTCCCCTACCGAAAACCCCAAATAGAAACCCTTCCTTTTAGCTTTTCGGGGAGTTTGGGATTTCAGCGTTAGCTGCCCTCTCTCCTTGCTCAGCGCTGTGCAAAAATAAAGTTCCTACTTTCTTCCACCACCCCCGGTGTCAGAGATTGGCTTGCTGCGCAACGGGTGAGGGAACTCACTTCAGGTTCGGTAACAATTTGGCACCCCAGATGGGACAATGTCCCAGGTGGACGTCTCGCCTGTGGCACACCGGCCTCTGGCTAAAGGCCTCTCTTGGAAGCTGTCCTGCAGCTGCCTGAGCCCCTTGTCTCAGGGACAGCCCCAAGTGAGTGGCTGCTAGCCAGACCTTGTTGGCCCATGGCGCTTTTGCTTTGGTGGTGGAAGAAACCAGGTTTAGGACATAGGAAGACGTCTCCTGTAAGTAGCTGGTAGATTTTGTTTTTGTCTTTGTGTTAACCTTCTCCAACAGGACCGGCTGGAAATAATGGGTACCCTGGCAGCCCTCTGGGCTCCATTTGTTTTGAAGTCGCCCGATGCCCCGGCCAAATTTTGGTAAGTGCCCCGGGTGTGCACAACCGAGGTCCCTTGTCCTTGCTCATTTGGGAAGATCTGCATGGCGGATCTTCATTTGTTGGGCACCCACCGAGTGTAGGACACGGACTAAGCTGGGACTGGAAGCACTTTGGTTTTTGGTTTTGGTCTTTGTTTTGGCTTCCGTTTGTGGCCGAGGGTTTTTGGGAATGTGCGCTTGTTTGGTATTTGTTGTTATCTGTCTGTTTGTCTGTCCTTTTAAAAGCGTTAACATGGGAGATGCTGCATTTATCCCACCTAAGAGCCCCTTGGGAAAAACTTTGGCTGGTGGTCGACCTAGAGCTATAAGGCAATGTCTAAAGAGGGATGATTTTCTTTTGTAACACCATGTGGCCACAATATTCTTTAGACTCCGGACAGAAAAAAAAATGGCCAAACGATGGATCGTCAAGTTGGGAAACTTTTAGAGAGCTCTTATGATAAACAACTGTTTTATTGGCACCTATGAAAAGACCAAATTAAGAGGAAACTATAATGACTAGTCTTAAGAACTTAATCCAACTTGGGGTCTCAGCTTCTCGTAGTCTTACAGATGCTAATGAAAATGTTAAGTTAACAAAGAGAAATCAGAAATGGAAGAGTCACAGGACTCGCCCCAAAGGGATAAATGGAACAGATATGGATGAAGTTAAAACAAAGGTTTTAATGAAACACTGCCTAAGGTTGGATGGGCTAACGGGACCGCCCTATTGGCTCCCCAACATTAAAGGACATCAGACAAACCTGTTCTATTTACCCCAGTTTGAAAAATTTAAAAGGTCAGGAGGCAGAAATCAAAGTGAGAAACCTGACCAACAATTGTTTGGGGCAACAGTTAGGCTACTAAGATTAATAAGACTATAAAGATTAAAGTGTTTAAGCTAATGTTATATGAAGAGGTTATGTCAACTTTGCCTGGATGTTTTCTTTGGGAATAAATGTTATGTCTAACTAGGCATGCTTCTGCTGAACAATATTGTAATACCAAAACTTGTTAATAGAATTCTAATGTAAGTTATAATTAAAAGTATAAGGGTTAGTAACACTAAGATAAAGTTTTGTAAAAATTGATATACTTAAACAGGCCAATTTCAGTTCACGCAAACTGGTGTACGCAATTGGAAAAGCTAGCTGCAACAGTGGGGAGGCTGTTTTAATCTTTTGAGGCTTCTAAATAATATTAGAAATACTTCACTTCCTCTTTAAGAGAAAATAATTAAATAATTAAACATGCCAGCAGCCAACTCAAATCTGCTGCTGTTTTCTGCTCTCTTGCTGAGCTTCCCAGCAAGCTGAGCTTCGCTTCAACTCCCCCAAAATTTATGATCTAAAATTGAACGAGTAAAAATAAGTAAACTTCTGAGATAATTTAGAATTGTAATGGCCATTCTGAAAACCTGTTTCAGAAGAGGGTTCAAAATCTCTCCTAATGGAATGCAGTCTTTAATGAATATGCAAAAACTTCTAAGAGACAAGGTTATTTAACATGATATAAAATGATCTTTGATGAATAAAAGCCTGCTTAAGTTTGCTGGTTTCATTTAAAATGAACATGTCCTCAAAGTTATCAGCATTGGCTATGATGCAGACATACAGCCTGGGTTTACTGGTCAAATGAGCTCATGTCATCTCTGTTACAAAATTTATCAGCAAAACTCATAACTCAGAATAATAGCTAATTTTGCTTCATGTCTCATGGAGTTTTTGTAGACGATCTAAATATAATTGTTAAGAACAAGTAAACTAAATAAATATACATATAATTATATGTATAATAATTATATTATGATATATGTATTTAAACAACTGAGGATAATACTTCACTGCTGTAATGTCACGTGAAGTTTTTAAGAGTAATTGTTCAAACTGGGTAAGAGTTTTAAGTACAATAATTACGTTTTACAGTCTGTATACTTAAAAAACAGCTTCCAAAATCTTTTTGGAAACTTAAATTTTATAGTTTTACTAAGTTAAATTAAATAATAACAGTTTGTTCGGTATCTAGGTCATTTCCAAGTAAGATAAAATATTAAAGGTTAACTACTAAGCATATATTTATCTGCCTTTGGTTTCTTATATCAAAGAGACTAAAAAATGCTTAGGTTTATTGATAAACATGCTTTACATATGCTGAAAAATTTTCTATGAGGAAACGTATATTTCTAAAAGGTCTGTATACAAGGAAAGTAAAATATATGTTTTCAGTAAAAAGATACAAAGAATGGAAATATTTTTGTTTCTTGAGTTGAGAAAGATAAATTTGTCCTAAAGTGCTGGGACAAATTCTGAAGGTAAAAAAGTAACCAAAGGTTTGTAAAAGGAAAGCCCTAAACAGGTTTATGTCTGGTCCAGTTGGCCAGGAGTAAAGGAAATCCAATTAAGTAAATAAACTTATATGTCAAAAGTAAACTGATACAAAATTAAAACTTGGTTTCCTCTTTCTTAAAAGGATAATTTTCCTAAATGTTTAATCTAATGTTTATAAAAAGGCTTTTTTTTTGTTGACTATTTTAAACTGTTTCCCCTTGACTGTTTCTGTTGTCACTTGGAATAGACACCTGAACATGGTTTCGCAGTGAACTTTGTCTCCTATCTAAACAAATGTTTTAAAGCTTTTAATATTTCTGACAAGCTTACCCACACACACAAATATTCAAGTCTTGAATAAAAGCTTTCTTTTTACCTGGAAGAGGAGAGAGAGTTTCTTTGGGGATTTTCAGAGGGCCCCTGGGACTTCTCGGAGAAAGCTCTCTTCCTATAAGAAAAAAAATGCTAAACTAATAAGCCTTATTTTTTTGTTAAATTACATGAGAAACGTTGTCAAATAAGTAATGATAAACTTTCTTAAATGGTATCATGTAAATGAGTGTTATTGATACAAATATTTAAAAAATTATCTGATCTGTTCTGATTGCCAGCTATAATCCTGGTTATTATCTCAAAATGTTGTATATCACAGACATGGTCAAATGCCTTTGTCAATTACCATTTTTGAATGTTTTGTTATTTGTGAACAGTGGCTATTTTACTTTGATGTTTTGGCAAATATGTTTCATCTGCAGAGAAATTCATGGAAAGGACTCTGACACTCTGGAATACAGGTTTCCAGTAAACGTTCAGATTGTAAAACTAAACTGGGTAAAAATTACAGAACTCCAACAGAGAAACTGATGACCTCACAAACTGCTGACAGAAGATTAAGATCAAGAACCAATTACACAGGACAGAATAAACTGATAGGGATGATTATAACTTTAATGACTTTTTGATTGAGATATTGCTGATTTTTGATGTTTTGCTTTTTTCAGAGTGAAGAAAACTTTTTTTCTCTATTCTCTGAAAGAACTATGACTTGCAACAATTTATAAACAAAATTGAAACATTTGTCTTTTCCTCCCTATCTGAGCCCCCCAAAACGCAAAAACTTCTGATAAGTAAGTATTCTTATTCTTATGGCAATATAGTTGTTTGCATAAGTGCAATAAGAATCTGTTCTTCTTTCAACAGGACACAATTGGAAACAGTGGTTATATGACCAAGGCTTTGACTGGAACATCGTGTTTGAAAAAACATACGGGCTTGACTATAACAAGACAGCTTTTGAGGAATGAAGGTTGACATTCTGGAATAAAGCCACTTGGAAATATTGGCCTGGTAACCTGGTAAGGTTGAGCAAAGAATGTCACTCCCTCTGGCAGGTACCAGGAACCTCAATATTTTGGGGAACCTCACGAAGAGAGAGATTCACCCAAATCTGCAGGTCCTGCAGGCAGAATGTGATACAGGTCCTTTGCTTGGCTTTCCTTGAGAGGCCTTTAAAGATCAACCTGAGGTTCCATATAAGGTTCCAGCAAAGCAGATTTAAAAGAGCCTATATGATCAATTACTATTCTTGCTGTGCTTATGTAAATAATTATGCCAAATTTATTAAAACTATACATTTTGCAAACCAGAGTGAAATTGAGGGTGATTTTAGGGGGGAAGACTATATTTCAATAGACACTATAATACATGTTTATAGATATTAGACTTTAGTTTTTCCAATTGTCTTTGAAATTTTTATTTTACTTCTGTTAACTGGACTGGATCTTGAATTCTTCACCTCCTGAAATATCTGGCTAAAAACCTCCAAACTGAGATTTTCAGGGTTTTTTCCCCCATTATTTTCATTTAGAGTCATTGAAAACTAAATCTGCCCTTTTTCTAAAGCCTTACAAACTGAAGCTGGAGGACCTAATAGAAACTTCAGAGAGATTCATGTCTGCTGCTGTGTAAGCCACTCAAAAAGCTACCTGAGTGCCCGATGACACCATCAGAGACATTTCAAACTGCAGAAGATGCTTCGACCCTGACTTCCAGGAATCTTGATTGGCTGACCCCTGGGCTCAGAAACTGGTTTATAATTTGCTCCAACGATTAACCTTGTTTTTCTCTTTTTGTTTCTCTAGAAAATCTTCTTATTAAATACCTGGTTACTTACTTACATGATACAGGCCTAACTTCAGGAGCCCACCAGCATCACCGCCTCATTAAAAGACTGGTTCAATGAGATGAAACGACCTACGCCCCATTTCAGCAGGAAGTAGCTAGATCCGTCGCCGCCCCAAATCCCTCAAGATTGAGGGAGGACATAAAATAGGGGGGAGTTGATATCGACTCTGATATCAGTTTCCCCACATTAAACTCAGCATGTATGGGGTTAAAACCAAAACACTCATTCCCTGCTTACTCTCTGGCTTCCTGGCTCCAGAATCCACTATCCTCCATGAAGACAGACACGGCCAAGGACAAGCACCTGGACTATCTCCTCCCGCAAAGAGATACGGGCTGGTGGGGAAGCTCCGACCAGCAAGGCCATATGCTCCCCCTCCCCTACCGAAAACCCCAAATAGAAACCCTTCCTTTTAGCTTTTCGGGGAGTTTGGGATTTCAGCGTTAGCTACCCTCTCTCCTTGCTCGGCACTGTGCAAAAATAAAGTTCCTACTTTCTTCCACCACCCCCCGTGTCAGAGATTGGCTTGCTGCACAACGGGTGAGGGAACTCACTTCATGATTGGTAACAACATGACCTCCTTTCACCTCAGTTACTTCTTCAAAGGCACTGTCTTCAAACACAGTCACAGGCTGAGGTACTAGGAGTTAGGACCTTGTCATATGAATTTTGAGGGGGACACAATTCAGTCCGTAACAAGAGGGAAGGGAATATCTTGTTTCTAGACATTTTCTTTCTTCCACTGGAATACACTCAAATGAATACAAAGTCCCCTCCTAGAGTTTATCCTCTTTTCCTACTGTGTCTGTTGAGTAGCCATCATCCAGCCATAAGTTCTTCTCGGGTTGTTCTTTGTTCTAAATGCAAGGCTCCTTTGGGATCATCAGCCCCCTCTCAGATCCTTACATGCCACGTTCTCCCTTGATACTCCAACGTCTGTGAAAAATAGGGGATGGGAATGCTGGTGGCTTTCTTGGGTCCTCCTATGGCTAAACATGTGAGTCTCTCGCTTCTACTTACCGACTCTACACCTTGTATTATGGTGCACAACTGTAAGGCTGCTAGCTCCAGAGGTCCAGAGATAAGGCACTAATCTCCTCTACTATTGTCTTACCAAATATACAGGATATTTTATCATCCCCAGACTTGGTCAAACATTGGTAAGCTGGAGGAAACCCGTATTCCCATCTAAGTTTTTCTGCCTCTTGCACAAAATGCTGACTTCCCAGAAGGGTAAAACTTCATGTAGGCCTTGAGTAGGGAGAATCTGGTTTTTCATCTATTTTCTTTCTTATCTCTCATTTGTGGTATCTACTTTATTACTGAGGATTTACAAGGTTGAAAACAAACAGAATTTTTTTTGTGCAAATACAAAGGCTTGCCTTTTGAGATCCTGCTAGGAGTTCTAAGAAATCTGTTTGGAAATCTTCAAGCTCAAAATGGATTCTCTTTGTTTCAGGGCATTCCTTTGGGTCTTCTTCAATTAATGACCCCATAGGGCCTGGAATACTAATGACTCAGTGAATGGTGGGTCCTGAGGTAATCAGGAACAAGTGAGATAAAAATATCTGTACCCCAAAAAATGTTACCTCCAAAATATATGTGAGATATCTATATTCAAAGATGGTATTTTATATTAGTGAGACAAAGATAAATAATCATTATTAGAATATAATAATTAATTAAATATTGGGAAAATTTAGTACCTTTTCTTTTACAACATTCCCCCAAATAGAATGCATTTGTTAATGTTTCGAATGTAAAAATCAACCAACGGGTTCTACGAAAACAGACGATTCAGAATTAAAATAAAAATGAATCTAGAACCCTGCTTCACACCTACACAAAAATAATTACAGGTGGATTTCGGATCTCAAAGTGAAAGGTAAAACAATAAATCCCTTGAAGCCAACAAGGGAGAACATCTTCATGACTTGGAGGAGGCAAAGATAGCTTGAACAGTATAAGAAGCTGCTAATCATAAAGGAATGACTTGAAAAATTGGACTAGGTTAGATTAAGAATTTATGGTCATCAAAAGGCACCATTAACACAGGAAAAGGACATCCACAGGGTGAGAGAAGACATATGCAATCCTTGTATTTCACAAAGTCTCAGAATTCAGAATATTGTTCAAGTGATTGAGAAAAAGACAGATAATCCAATGGAAAAATGGTCTGCTGACTTGAGCAGACTCAAAGGTTTTCAAAGGGCCAATAACTTCTGTAGTCATTAAAGAAATGCAAATTAAAACCTCAATGTGATTTCACTATTTCAATATTTACCAGAAGGACTAAAAGAAAAAGGTAAATTGCCAATAGATGGTAAGGATGAAAGGATCAGAACTCTCATACACTGTGAGCAAAGAGTGTAAATTTATATAACCACTTTGGAAAATTCTTTACCATGATTTGCTAAACACTAAATATATGCATATCCTATAACCAGAAATTCTATGCATAGATAGAACCTGAGAAAAATTTATACATAGGTCCATCAAAATAAATGTAAAATAACGTTCCCTGGCAAAATTATGTAAAATAATCTCACATCAGAAGCCATGCAAAGTATCCTCAACAATAGACTGGAGAACATATTGTAGGCAGTTCACACAATCCAAGGTCACACGGCAATAAAAATAAATAAAGGGCAACTATACCACCGACTTACAGGAATTTCGGAAAACCAGTGGTTAGTGAAAGCAGACAGAAACACACAGTATAATTCATAATTAATCTTGTTTTTCCCCAGAGGTAGACAAGTTGACTTTAAGATTCATATAGAAAATTACTGTGCAAGGTTAGGAGAATTGACTTTTGTGATCGTGACTCTTCCAAACAGTAACAGGGAACGTCCTTCCATCGGTGTTTTTCCAGAATGTTTTAAACCTTTTCTCATAGGATTTGTAGATTTTTAAATATTTGTTCTAAATATTTTACTTTATGGCTGATATTGTAAATGAAGTTTCTCTCTCATTATGTCTTCTAACTGGATATTGTTTGTATGTGGAGAAACTATTGCTTTCTGTATGTTGATTTTATATTCTGCTAATTTTCTAAATTCTTTTATTCTTTCTTGACTTTATCATGAATTCTTTTGCATTATTCATGAATACTATCATATGATTGTTGTTATCTGGTCTACGCAATTTTGGGTGGAAATCTTTAATAACTTCTTTCTTCTCTAGAAAGTTAACCTTTCTATCTCTACTGGGATAAATATCGGTAAATTGTACTTTCCTAGAATGCTATCTGTTTCATTTAGGTTTACAAATTTATTTGTGTAGAGTCAGACAAAATAGGGATTTAATTTTTAATATTTTTGTCTCAATAATTCTTACCAGTTGTAATTTATTACGTTGATGCTTTCTTTCTTTTATGTTTCTAAACATTTTTTAATTTATTTTTTATTTGAAATCACATTTAGCAAGCAGGCACAAAGCAGTAGGATATCAACTGTTTTTGGCTTTTGTTTAGTTTTCTTATGGTGAGGAAGATTGGCCCTGAGTTCACATCTGTGCCAATCTTCCTCTGTTTTATGTGTAGGATGCCACTCCAGCATGGATTGCCAAGTGGTGCTAGGTCTGCGGCCAGGATGGAAACCTGTGAACCCTGCGCCCTGACGTAGAGTGCATGAACTTAATCACTACACCAGGCCGGCCCCCTTTCTCTTTTTTTTTGGATTTGTTTTGGTAATTCAATCATTTTCACCCTTCGCTTTTTACTAATATAAAAACATAAAGCTTTACATTTTCTTCTGATTATAACTTTAATTAGAGCCAATAATGTCTGATAGGTAGTGCTGAGCTCTTTTTTCAGAAATTCTTCAAATTAATTTGCTATTTCCTCTCTCCCCAATAAAAGAGTACTTTTGGGTTTTGCCGGTTGTTGTTGTTGTTGTTTTGTTTTATTTACTTTTTATTAAGATTATGATAGTTCACAATTTGTGAAATTTCAGTTGTACATTATTCTTTGTTAGCCATGTTGTAGGTGCACCCCTTCACCCTTTGTGCCCACCCACCCAAACCCCTTTCCCCTGGTAAACACTAATCTGTTCTCTTTGTCTACATGTTTAACTTCCACATATGAGTGGAGCCATACAGAGATTGTCTTTCTCTATCTGGCTTATTTTACATAACATAGTACCCTCGAGGTCCATCCATGTTGTGGTGAATGGGATGATTTTATCCTTTTTTATGGCTGAGTAGTATTCCATTGAATATATATATACCATATCTTCTTTACCCAATCATCAGTTGATGGGCACTTAGATTGCTTCCACGTCTTGGCTATTGTAAATAACGCTGCAATGAATATAGGGGTGCATGGGACTTTCAGAATTGCTGATTTCAAGTCTTTTGGATAGATACCCAGTAGTGGGATGCCTGGGTCATAAGGTATTTCTATTTTTAATTTTTTGAGAAATCTCCAAACTGTTTCCATAGTGGTTGCAGCAGTTTGCATTCCCACCAGCAGTGTATGAGGCTTCCTTTTTCTCCACACCTCTCCAACATTTCTCACTTTTTGTTTCGCTTATTTTTGCCATTCTAACAGGTGTAAGGTGATATCTCAGTGTAGTTTTGATTTGCATTTCCCTGATGATTAGTGATGATGAGCATCTTTTCATGTGTCTATTGGCCATCTGTATGTCTTCTTTAGAGAAATGTCTGTTCAAGTCTCCTGCCCATTTTTTGATCGGGTCGTTTGATTTTTTGTTGTTGAGTTGTGAGAGTTCTTTATATTATGGATATTAAGCATTTGTCAGACTTGCAAATATTTTTTCCCAGTTAGTGGGTTGTTCTTTCGTTTCAATCTTGTTTTCATTTGCCTTGAAGAAGCTCTTTAGTCTGTTGAAGTCCCATTTGTTTATTCTTTCTATTGTTTCCCTTGTCTGAGAAGACCTGGTGTCCAAAAACATCCTTTTAACACTGATGTTAAAGAGTGTACTGCCTACGTTTTCTTCTAGAAGCCTTATGGTTTCAGGTCTACCCTTTAGGTCTTTGATCCATTTTGAGTTTATTTTGGTGAATGGTGAAAAAGAATGGTTGATTTTCATTCTTTTACATATGGCTTTCCAGTTTTCCCAGCACCATTTGTTGAAAAGACGTTCTTTTCTCCATTGTATGCCCTTGACTCCTTTGTTGAAGATAAGCTGTCCATAGATGTGTGGTTTTATTTCTGGGCTTTCAATCCTGTTCCATTGATCTGTGCACCTGTTTTTGTACCCGTACCATGCTGTTTTGATTACTGTAGCTTTGTAGTATGTTTTGAAGTCAGGGATTGCAATGCCTCCCGTATTGTTCTTTTTTCTCAGGATTGCTTTAGCAATTCGGGGTCTTTTGTTGCCCCATATGAATTTGAGGATTCTTTGTTCTAATTCTGTAAAGAATGTCATTGGGATTCTGATTCGGATAGTGTTGAATCTGTAGATTGCTTTAGGTAGAACGGACACTTTAACTATGTTTCTTCTTCCAATCCATGTACATGGAATGTCTTTCCATCTCCTTATGTTGTCGTCCAATTCTCTCATAAAGGCCTTGTAATTTTCATTCCATAGGTCCTTCACTTCCTTTGTTAAATTTACCCTGAGGGATTTTGTTCTTTTTGTTGTGATTGTGAATGGGATTGTGTTCTTGAATGCTTTTTCTGTTTGTTTGTAATTAGAATATAGAAATGCTACTGATTTATGCAAATTCATTTTATACCCTGAAAGTTTGCTGTAGTTGTTGATTACTGCTAAGAGTTTTCCGATGGATTCTTTGGGGTTTCCTAGATGTAAGATCATGTCATCTGCAAACAGCGAGAGTTTCACTTCTTCCCTCCCTATTTGGATTCCTTTTATTCCTTTTTCTTGGCTGATTGCTCTGGCCAGGACCTCCAGTACTATGTTAAAGAAGAGTGGTGACAGAGGGCATCCTTGTCTCATTCCTGTTTTCAGGGGGATGGTGCTCAGTTTTTGCCCACTGAGTATGATGTTGGCTGTGGGTGTGTCGTATACGGCCTTTATTATGTTGAGGTAGTTCCCTTCCAGGCCCATTTTGTTCAGAGTTTTTATCATAAATGGCTCTTGGATCTTGTCAAATGCTTTCTCTGTATCTATTGAGAAGATCATGTGGTTTGTATTCCTCAGTTTGTTGATGTGTTGTATCACGTTGACACATTTGTGGATGTTGAACCATCCCTGTGCCCCTGGTATGAATCCCACCTGATCAGGATGTATGATCCTTTTGATGAATTGCTGAATTCTGCATTGCCAAAATTGTGTTGAGGATTTTTGCATCTATGTTCATCAGTGATATTGGCCTGTCGTTCTCTTTTTTCATGGTGTCCTTGTCAGGCTTTGGTATCAGCATGATGTGGGCCTCAAAGAATGTTTTAGGAAGGGTTTCATCCTCCATAATTTTTTGGAACAGCTTGAAAAGCATAGGTATTAAATCCTCCTGAAAGTTTGGTAGAATTCCCCAGGAAAGCCATGTGGTCTTGGGCTTTTATTCTTTGGGATGTTTTTGATAGCTGTTTCAATCTCTTTCCTTGTGATTGGTCTGTTCAAATTGTCTGCTTCTTCTTGAGTGAGCTTTGGGAGATTGCAGGAGTCCAAGAATGTAGCCATTTCCTCTAGGTTATCCATTCTGTTGGCATAGAGTTTTCAGTAGTATTCTCTTATAATCCGTTGTATTTCTGCAGAGTCTGTTGTTATTTCTCCTCTTTCATTTCTGATTTTGTTTATTTCAGCTTTCTCCCTTTTTTTCTTTGTAAGTCTGGTTAGGGGTTTGTCAATTTTATTTCTCTTCTCAAAAAACCAGCTCTTTGTCTCATTGATCCTTTCTACTGCCTTTTTCGTTTCAAGAGTATTTATTTCTGCTCTGATTTTTATTATTTATCTCCTTCTGCTGAGTTTGGGCTTTATTTGTTCTTCTTTCTCTAGTTCAGTTAGGTGTCATTTAAGATTGCTTTTTTGGGATTTTTCTTGTTTGTTAAGATGTGCCTTTATTGTGATGAATTTTCCTCTGAACACAGCTTTTGCTGTATCCCATATGAGTTGGTATGGCATGTTATCATTTTCATTTGTCTTCAGGTAATTTTTGATTTCTTCTTTAATTTCTTCAAAGATCCATTGCTTGTTCAGTAGTGTATTGTTTAGTCTCCACATATTTGTGCCTTTCTCAGCTTTTTTCTTGTAGTTAACTTCTAGCCTTATAGCATTATGATCGGAGAAGATGCTTGTTATTATTTCAATTTTTTTTATTTGTAGAGGCTTGCCTTGTTTCCCAACATATGGTCTATCCTTGAGAATGTTCCATGTGCACTTGAGAAGAATGTGTATTCTGCTGTTTTAGGATGAAGTGATCTATATATGTTTATTAAGTCCAATGGTTTTGGTTTTTTGTTTAGCTCCACTATTTCGTTGGTGATTTTCTGTCTGGATGATCTGTCCATTGATGTGAGTGGGGTGTTGAGGTCCCCTCCTATTATTGTGTTGTTTTTCACATCTTCCTTTAGGTCTGTTAATAGTTGCTGTATGAATCTTGGTGCTCCTGTGTTGGGTGCATAGATATTTATAAGCGTGATTTCTTCTTGTTGAAGTGTCCCTTTGATCATTATATCTGGTCCCTCTGTGTCTCTCTTTACCTGTCTTATTTTGAAATCCCCTCTGTGTGATATAAGAATTGCAACACCTGCTTTCTTTTGCTTGCTGTTAGCTTGAAGTACTGTCCTCCACCCCTTCACCCTGAGCCTGTGTTTGTCCTTGGGGCTGAGGTGTGTTTCCTGGAGGCAACAAATTGTTGGATCTTGTTCTTTAACCCATTTTGCCACTCTGTGTCTTTTTATTGGAGAGTTCAATCCGTTTCTATTGAGAGTGATCATTGATGCATGTGGAGTTAATGCTGTCACTCTGTCGCTCGTTATCTGGTTTCTCTTCCTGTGTGCTTTAGCCTACCCATTTAACACTGCAATGTTTTATGCTGGGTTTCTTAGATTTTTCCTTATGTGTGTTTTGTGGCTCTGTTCTGTTTGTTAGTTTACTGCTTACCCTGAAGTTTGTATTTAGAATCTCGTGTATAATATAGTCTATTCTCCGGTGGTCTCTTACTTACTTGACCTAGGCTGATTTAGTCCCTTTGCTCTTCCCCTCCTCAATTATTATTTTCATTTCTTGTTCCAACTCGTGTTATGAGTTTGTAGTTAGAGTGATAAGATCGTCTTTGCTTTGGTAGTTTCCTTCCCTTTATCCTAATGCTATAGTTGAATATTTGCTATCCTATTCTGGTTCTATCTGTCTTGTTCCCTACTCTGTGGTTTGTCACCCCTTTCTCCCTTTTTTCTTTTGTCAGGTATGAGAGCCTTCTTGAGGATTTCTGGTAGTGGAGGACTTTTGGTTACAAACTCCATTAGCTTTTGTTTGTCTGGAAAAGATTTAATTTCTCCCTCATATCTGAAGGATATTCTTGCTGGATAGAGTATTCTTGGCTGAAGATTTTTTTTTTGTTTGTTTGTTTAAAGATTTTATTTTTTCCCTTTTCTTCTCAAAGCCCCCTGGTACATAGCTGTATATTCTTTGCCGTGGGTCCCTCTAGAAGTGGCATGTGGGTCGCTGCCCCAGCGTGGTCTGATGAGCAGTGCCATGTCCGTGCCCAGGATTCGAACCAAGGAAACACTGGGTTGCCTGCAGCGGAGCACGCGAACTCAACCACTCATCCACGGGGCCAGCCCCTTGGCTGAAGATTTTTATCGTTTAAACTTTCGAATATGTCACTCCATCCTCTCCTAGCTTGTAAGGTTCCTGTAGAGAAATCTGCTGAAAGTCTGATAGGAGTTCCTTTGTAGGTTATTTTCTTCTGTCTTGCTGACCTGAGTATTCTTTCTTTGTCTTTCCTTTTTGCCATTTGTACTACTACATGCCTTGCAGTAGGTCTTTTTACATGGACAAATCTAGGAGATCTGAAAGCTTCCTCTACACACATTTCTCCCTCAATCCCTAGATTTGGGAAGTTCTCTTCTAGAATTTCACTAAGCACACTTTCTGCTCCATTTTCCTTTTCCGCGTTCTCGGGAATTCCTATGATCCTTAACTTCTTTCTCCTCATTGAATCCGCTTTCTCTCGGAGATTTTCCTCATTCTTTTTAATTCTTAGTTCTCTTTCTTCCTCTGCCTGGAGCCATTCAGCCTGTCTATCTTCGATTATGCTAATTTGCTACTCTATGGTGTCTATAAGGGTACTCAGGAAATCCATATTCTGTTTTATCTGGTCCATTGTGTTTTTCATCTCTAGTAACTCTGTTTGATTCTTCACAATTTCAATCTCTTTTGCGAAGTCACTCCGGAACCCATTGCCTTGTTTCTCTATCTTTCTCTCTACCTCATTGAGTTTTGTGATTATAGCTACTCTGAACTCATTTTCACTTAGTTTACCTATTTCCAAGTCCTGAGGATTTATTTCAGTGTTTTTGTTGTTATCCTTCTTGTCTGGAGCTTTTATAAATTGCTGGATGGTAGAGGAGTGGTTTTTTCTCATGATGGTAGAATTCAGTTGCACTTACAGCCTGTGGCCACCAGATGGGGGTTGAGAGCCGCCCCTTCTCAGCTCTCTGCCTACGGGCAGGATGGCGGGGCCCAGCGCGGTTTGCTGGTGAGGAGGGCTGTTTTTCTCACGCGCCGATATGGATTCGGATCAGTTTTGTTCTCTGGTCTCCAGGACCCTGGGTTTATGTGGTCCCCATGGACGGAAGCTTTCTCCCGTCAGCAGGTTTCCACTGTACCAGCGGCGGGAGTCCTGGACAATCTCCAGTCGCGCGGCCCCTACCCCTCTCCTTTCCGCACCCACGGCAGCGATCCCAGTCTCTAGGGGAGGGAGCGAAGTTCTCTCCTACCCCATTCCAGCTCCTCCCAGGTCTGCTGCAGGGTCTCCGTCCTCCATGTTTTTGGTACTGTAGGTCTCTGACGACCTGGCGTTAGGTTTCTTAGCTGAAATTCAGTTTATTTCCAGTCCTTTTTTGTAGTGTGGAGGGGAGAGAGTCCCGGGTCAGCTCACCCCACCATTTTGCTCTGCCCAGTCCCCTTATCTGGCTGCCTTTTGATAGTAAACTTCTTTCCTTGACACAAGCCTGGTGTTTCAGCTTTTCTCCTTATTGGCCCTACAGTGTGGCAGGTCAACAAGCCTGTGTTTGGGCTTGTTAACCAATATGAACAAGCTTTCAGTAAGTTGGTTACCCCTGCAAGGTTGGGAAAAGCACACTCGAATTCAAGTGAATGGCCCAACACAAAGAATGTCAATCAATTGGGTCTGGAAATATTTCATTTCTCAGTTTAAAACACTCATGTCAATTGGCAGCAGTTGTGGCACACACTTTAAATAAGGAGTAGTCTGTGTTTTCACTGTACACTAATACATTATCTCCTGAATTTAATTATCAGTGGAGTCTTCCTGGAATAATCATGGGGACCCATGCACTTATCTACCTCACCCCAATAGAGATTCTGACCTCCTCCATTCTGACAGAGCTACTCTAATAAATTAACCTGCCTTGGCATCAACACGTGGCTTCTCTTCTTCCTTCGTGTTTGACTGAAGGTCATTGCTAGATGCTCCAGACCAGAGACTGGAGCTTCTGGAACATCAGAGAAGGACAGCCTGAGAAGGGGATACAGGGAAGAGACACATGCTTATACCCTTCTTCGAAGAAGCTGACATGACCATCAGAGCAGACACCAAGGGACCTGACACTCAGGACTCCAGGACTACAAGGGCTGGGAAGAGATGACTTCAGGAATGTAGATTGTGGAGCCAGGGTTGACAGAATGAGAACTCATGCCATGTGGCTGAATAACACTGATGAGAGAAATCTGAGTGTGGCTATGTTTTCCAGAATTTGCAGCTATTTGTCTCAAAATATTGTTGATCAGTTTTAATGTTTTCTTTTCTGATGAGAATACAATAAGCTTCTTTTTGATGCTGTGTGTTCCATCTCCAAAGTCTGACTTTCCCAGGCTATGACCATGACTATGACAATGGTCAAACTTACCTGATTGTTGGTTTTTCATTTCAATCTTTCCTTGTCTGACATATTGATCCAAAATATTTGAAAACAACAACCCAGTTTTAAAGAGCACAAATATTTCTTCACCTAGGCACAGCCTACATATTATCCTACATATGTAGGACCTGCAAGTGGTCCTCCTGTGATCACTGTGAGTCTGAATATTGAAAACTGGGAATATATTTTTCCAGCTAATTAACTCTCAGGAAAATTTTAAAATGATGCCCTAATAATTGGAATTCAGAGGAGTGCTTTTGCATAAATTTATGCCAGGGGAAATTCCAGCTGCCCTAGGAACATTCTATGAAACTTTTAAAGAAAAGAATAGGCAAAATCACCCAAGCTGTACAGATAATAGAAAGAAGAATTAACGACAATGAGGAAAGTCTATGGGACCTGTGGGACAACATCAAGCACACTAACATTCCTATTTTATGTGTCCTAGAAGGGGAAGAGAGAGACAAAGGGGCAGAGGATTTACTACAAGAAATAATAGCTGAAAACTTTCCTAATGTAAGGAAGGAAATGGACATCTAGGTACAGGAAGCACAGAGAGCACCAAACAAAAGAAGCCCAGAGAGGCTCACACTAAGATACATTACAATTAAAATGTGAAGAATTAAAGATAAAGAGAGACTCCTAAAAGCTGCGAGGGAAAGGTAACAAGTGACATACAAAGGAAATCCCATAAGGCTATGAGCTGACTTCTAAGCACAAATATTACAGGCTACAAGGGAGTGGTACATCGTATTTACAGTGCCGAAAGGAAAAAACCTACAGCCAAGAATACTCTACTTGGTAAGGTTATCGTTCAGAATGAAAGGAGAGAGAGTTTCCCAGACAAGCAAAAATTAAGGGAGTTTATCACCAAGAAACAAGTCTTACAAAAAACGATGCAGGGACTTATTAAACTTGGAAAGAGAAGACCACAGATAGGAATAAGAAATTTATCAAAAAAAAAACCACAAAAAAAGCCATCAAATCACTGGTAAAGGCAAAAATACGGTCAAGGTAGCAGATCGATCACCTATGAAGATAATAAGAAGGGCAAAAGACAAAAGTACGAAAATTACCTATTGCTATGGTAAAAGAGTAATGGGTACAGATGCACAAAAGAAGAGGTTAGATATGATATCAAAAACATGAAATGTGGGAGGAGCAGTGTAAAAGAGTAGAGTTTTTAGAAGAGGTCAAACTAAAGAGATCATCAGCTTCTGATAGATTGCTATGTGCCTACGATGTTATCTATGAACTTCATGGTCATCACACACCAGGAACCAACAGAATCAGAAGCAGAAAAGTAAGAGACAGAAATCCAACCATAATACTAAAAAAGGCAGCAAACCACAAGAGAAGAGAGCAAAGAAGAAGAAAGGAGCAGAGAAGAACTACTAAATCAACCAGAAAAAAGTAACAAAATGGCAAGGACGTCCTTATCAATAGCTACTTTCAATGTCCACGGACTAAATGCTCCAATCAAAAGGCAGAGTGTGGCATATTGGACAAAAAACAAGACCCATATATGTGCTACCTACAAGAGAGACACTTCAGACCTAACCACACTCACAAACTGAAAGTCAAGAGATGGAAAATGATCCTCTGTGCAAATAGCAAGGAAAGAAAGTTGGGCTAACAATACGAATATCAGAGAAAACAGACTTTCAAACAAAAATGGTCCCAAGAGACAAAGCAGGTCACCACATAATGATAAAGGGAAAAACCCAAGAAGAGGATATAACACTTGTAAATATCTATGCACTCAAAATAGCAGTACCTAAACATAAAAAGCAGTTATTAACAGAAATGAAAGGAGAAAGAGACAGCAACACAATAAACAAGAGGGGGCTTCAACATGACTATAGCAATGGACAGGTCATCCAAACAGAAGAACAACAGGGAAGCAGTGCTGTTCAACAACGCTACAGACCAGGTGGAGTAGTAGATGCACACAGAACATTCCATCCAAAACCACAGAACACACATTCTTTTTAAATGCACATGGACCACTCTCCAGGACTTATCACATATTAGGCTGCAAACAAGACTCAACAACTTTCAGAAGACTGAAATAATACCAAGCACCTTTTCTGATCACAACAACCTGAAACCAGAAATCAACTACAGGCAGAAAATCAGAAAAGACACAAATATGTGGAGACTAAACAAAACGCTACTGAACAAGGATTGGGTCAATGAAAAAATCAAAGGAGAAACCAAAAAAAACACCTGGAGACGAATGAAAATAAAACATGACATGTAAAACTTATAGGATACAGGGGCTGGCCCTGTCGCCGAGTGGTTAAGTTTGTGTGCTCCACTGCAGGCAGCCCAGTGTCTCATTGGTTCGAATCCTGGGCGCGGACATGGCCCTGCTCATCAAGCCACGCTGAGCCAGCGTCCCACATGCCACAACCAGAGGGACCCACAACAAAGAATATACAACTATGTTCCTGCAGGCTTTTGGGGAGGAAAAGGAAAAGAATAAAAATCTCAAAAAAAAAATGTATAGGATACAGCAAAAGTAGTTGTAAGAGGGAAGATTATAGCAATACAGACTACCTCAACAAACAACAAAAATCTCAAATACACCATCTGACAGAGCACCTAAAGGAATCGGAAAAAGAAGAACCAGGCCCAAAATCAGCAGAAGGAATGAAATAGTAAATTCAGACCAGAAATAAATGAAATAGAGACTAAAAAACAGTAGAAAAAAATCAATGAAATCCAGAGCTGGTTCTTTGAAAAGATAAACAAAATTCACAAACCTCTAAATAGACTCACCAAGAAAAAAGCAGAGAAGGCTCAAATAAAAAAAATCAGAACGGAAAGAGGACAAATTACCATGGACACCTCGGAAATACAAAAGATTATAAGAGGATTCTATGAAAAGCTATATGCCAACAAATTGGATGATCTAGAAGAAATGGGTCCATCCTTAGAATCTTACAACCTTCCAAAAGTGAATCAAGAAAAATTAGAGGATTGGAATAGACCAACACGACGAAGGAGATCAAAACAGTCATCAAAAACCTCCACAAAAAGAAAAGTGCAGGACCGGACGGCTTCCCTAGTGAATTCTCCCAAACACTCAAAGAAGACTTAATATCTATCCTTCTCAAACTCTTCCGAAAAATTGAAGAGGAAGGGGAGCTTTCTAACTCATTCTATGATGCCAGCATTACCCTGATACCAAAACCAGACAAGGGCAACCCAAAAGAAAGAAAATGAAAAGCCAGTATCACTGATGAACATCCACGCAAAAATCCTCAACATAATACTAGTAAACCAAATACAACAATACATTGAAAAAGTCATACCCCATGATCAAGTGGGATTTATTTCAGGGATGCAGTACGGCTCAACATCTGCAAATTAATCCACATGATACATCACATTATCAAAGTGAAGGATAAAAATCACATGATCATATCTATGATGCAGAGAAAGCATTAGACAAGATACAGCATGCATTGATGATAAAAACTCTGAACGAAACGTGGATTGAAGGAAAGTACTCATCAGAATAAAGGCCATACATGTCAAACTCACAGCTAATGTCATTCTCAATGGAGAAAAACTGAAAACTATCCCTGTGAGAACAGGAACCAGACAAGGATGCCCACTGTCACTACTCTTATTTAATGTGGTATTGGAAGTCTCAGCCAGAGCAATCAGGCAAGAAAAAGAAATAAAAGGAAAGGAAAGGAAGGAAGGAAGTGAAGTTGGAAAGGAAGAAGTGAAACTGTCACTATTTGCAGATGACATGATTTCACTTATAGAAAACAATAAGAATCCACCAAAAAAGATTTAGAAATAATAAATGAATACGGTAAAGTGGCAGGAAACAAAATCAGCATACAAAAATCAGTTGCATTTCTATACACTATCAATGAAGTAGCAGAAAGAGAAATTAAGAATACAATTGAAATTAAAAGAATAAAATACCTAGGAATAAGATGAAAAACAATTAACTCCAAATGAGTGAAACACTCGAATGTAAGACATGAAACCATAAAACTGCAAGAAGAAAATATAAGCAGTAGACTCTTTGACACTGGTCTTCACAGCATCTTTGGGAATACCACGTCTACTCAAGCAAGAAAAACAAAGGGAAAAATTAACAAACGGAACTACATCAGACTAAAAATCTCTGCAAGGCAAAGGAAACCATGAGCAAAATGAAAAGATGACCTGACAACTGGGAGAAAACATTTGCAAATCATCTATCTGACAAGAGTTTAGTCTCCAAAATATATCAAGAATACGTACAAGCCCTCAAAAACACAACATGAAAACTGATCAAAAATTGGGCAGAGGATTTGAACATTTTTCAAGGAAGATACACAGATGACCAGCAGACAGGAAAAGGTGTTCAACATCACTACTTAGGACAGAAATGCAAATCAAACTACCATCAGATATCACCGTACCCTGGTCCAAAAGGCTATAATTACCAAGACAAAAAAGGATAAATGTTGGAGAGGATGTGGAGAAAAGGGAATCCTCATAGACTGCTGCTGGGATTACAAACTGGTGCAGCCACTATGGAAAAGAGCATGAAGATTTCCCAAAAAATTAAAAATAGAAATACCATCTTACCCAGCAGTCCCACTACAGGGTGTTTATCCAAAGAACATGAAATCAACGTTCCAAAGAGATTTAGGCACCCTGATGTTCATTACAGCGTTACTCAGAAGAGGGACGACGTGAAGCGACCCAAGTACCCTTCTAAAGATGAATGGATGAAGACAACGAGGTGTGTATATACAACGGACTACGACTCAGCCGCATAAAAGAGAAAATCATCCCATTTGCCACAGCATGGATGGACCTTCAGGGTATGACGGTAAGCGAAATAAGACACACAGAGAAAGACAAATATTGGATGATTTCACTCATCTGTGGAAGATCAACAAACACATGGACAAAAAGAACACATTAGTGGTGACCAGAGGGGAAGGGGGCTGGAAGGGAACAAAAGGGGTAGAAGGGCACATGTAGACGGTGACAGATAAAAATTAGAGTAGTGGTAGTGAGCACGGTGAAGCGTATACAGAAACTGATACATAGTAACGGACGCTCGGAATCACACAATGTTATAAACCATTGTGAACTCAATAAAATAATTGAAAAATTAGTAAAACTAGATACCCTGCAGGCTAGTTAGACACACAAAGTGCCTTGATTGAGTCCCTTTGCTTATCATGGCAAATGATTATTTTCAAAGTTTCCATCAGAATGAGTCCTCTTTCGTAACTGCATAAATCACATCAGTTATGAGGGCCATGACTGAAGTGTCACTTTCGGAAGGAAATTTCATTTATTAGCTATGACTAGCTCACAACTAGGGAACAAGAACTATCCTTCAGAAGTGGAAAAATCCTAAATTTTCCTCCTAGGAAAACGGTAGCTGCCCCTGGCTTACTTGAGAACACCTCTCCCCCCTCAGTGGGCGAGGGACCTCGAGGGGCGTGTGTGGGAATCAAGGGCAGGTTAGCATGAATGGGGAGGAGCTGGAAAGGGAAGGCGGAGGCAGCTCAGCTGAGGCCTCCAGCCTGGCACTAGAGAATCTCTGGGGATGGGGGCAGCGCTCAGCGGAGAGGGTGTGGGGGAGTCAGAGGAGGGGGTGGGCTAGGGCCCTCTTAGCCCTCGAGGGGCGGAGGAGGCTGAATGAAGGGGATTTCCTAAAGAAATCCTAGAACTCTCTGGTGGGAGGGACCACAAAGAGCCAGAATCAACATCCCAGAGCAGGAGGGGTCATGGCCACCTATCAGCGTCAGAGGAAAGTTACGTCCTTGCCCGGTGGGGCAACTGAGACACAGGCTGTTGGGGGACATGACTGACACGTGGATGAGGACTTGGAAGGGCTGGCCTGAGGCTGGGTGAGTCCCCCTTATAGCAGGAGGCAGGGAAGCAGTCGATGCCATCCTGATGACCAGGCACCCGGCTCTGAACCAGGCAGGGCAGTGGAGGGGTGGGCAGCAGGGCAGGGCGGGACTAGGGGTCCCAGACCCTGGGGGACCCTGGGCTTCTCAGCCTCCTGCAGAGCACGGCCTCCAGCAGCTGAGACTCCTACAGCCAGCCCTTTCATGAACATCAACCTCCCGGCCCTGTCCCAGGGTCCTGGATCCTCCTCCCATGGAGCTCAGGCACAGACACCCCCAGGACACCTTTTGGGAGTGGGCCTGAGCACCTCTTCTCTGTGGTGGGCAGCCTGGGCTGCGCTGTGCCTCGGAACACACACACAGGAGGCCCACACAGATTTGGGCACCACACATACACCTGGGGTCGGGGGCTCAAAAGGTCTCGTGTCCTCCCTGTGTCTCATGCGCCCATGGACTTCGGGCTTCCCAGACAGATGAGGCTGCTTTAGCAGGACTCAGAAATGCAGGCCCCCAGAAGTTTCAATGTGGCAACAGAAGCCATTTAAAGAGGCCACGATTGGGCTGCCTTTCTGTATGTCAGGAAGATCCTACAGCCCTCCCCAGAACCCAGGGTCAACCCTGAGGTCAGCAGGATGAGAGCTGAGAAAATGCTTGCACCCCAAGGGAGCTTCAGACCGGGGAGACCCTGACCCCAACGCAAAGGGGACACGGGAGAGCTGGAGTCCCTGGGGTTCAGCCCAGAGAGCCAGAACAAGAGGCATGGGTGAGGCTGGGCCAGACACAGAGGGGACCAAGTCCACCACGGTCAGGGTGGGAGAGGAGGGAGGGGCAGCCTGCGGGGGGACTCATTGTGTAGAGACCTGGAGCCACGTCCTGCACAGAGGTCACCCACCTCCCCAGGTGGGGCTGACGCTCCCCAAGGATGAGCTCCTGCCCCAACACACAAGCACGGGCATGCACACACAGCACACACACCTCCACGGGCCCTGGGCTGTTGGTCTGGCCCTCTGGCGACATCCTTCCTTCTTACCCTCCCCTGCTCCCGATTTCCCCTGAGTGCAGGGTGCCAGGAAGCAGTGTGGTGGTGCCCATCCTCATCTCTTGAGGAGGCAGTTCTGAAACTCCAGGGTGGCAGGATCACACGGGCACCAGACGAAAACCCAGATTCAGATTCCCGCCCTCCCCCACCCAGAGATGCAGAGTCGGTGACCTGGGGCCCTGGAATTCTGAGAAGGTGGCCCTTGGAGGAACACTGGGTGGTCTGTTAGCTGTGTGATGGAGAAAATGATCATCATCATACTGGCTGCTTTCAGTGTGTCCCTACTGTGCGCCTCGTGTTTGCATGAACCACCTCATTTCATCCACTGACTACCTTCCAGGAACATGCCGTTATTTCCCATGAGCAGGGTCACACGCTGGCCACTAGAGGAGCCACAGTTTGATGTACTGCCCTCTCCCTGCCCCCTAAGGCCAGCAGAGGCACAGAGCCTAGGGCACTCCGACAAGGACAGGACGTGAAACAGCGTCTGACTCCTCAACAGGAGGGAGTGACCAGGGTGAGAACGGCTCGGAGCAAAGATGCAGGGTGGACTGTGATGGGCAACACGCGCACTCCACCTCCCAGGGATGAGGCCGCGGGAGGGCCCCCTCCTCGCCTGAGGGCCAGCCCCAAGCTACCCAGGAGGCTCCTATGCTGCACTGCCAGAGCAGGCCACTCTGGGGGGATTCCTGGGCAGCGCGCGCCCTCTTCAGGCAGACAGGGGAGCTGCAGGGTGGAGGCCAGGACTTTCCTGGGAGGACATCCAGGCACTGCTGGGTTTTCTCTTCCATCATCTCCAGCTCTGCTGTGGTTGTTAGGGTTGCCCATTTTAAGGATGACAGAAATGTTGCGTGTCTTGCCCAAGGTCGCAAAGCCAGCCAGTATTGGACCTTGGTCCCTCCTCCCAGGGTCTTTGTCTCAGCCCCCAGAATGCCCCATGTCCCCCAGCTCCGTGGAATCTGGGACAGACCAAGCTCTAAGGCAGTTGGAGGAGGCAGGCAAAGGGTATTTAATGGGCTTTCGAGGGATCCAGGCACTCCCACCAGCGGAGTAGGCAGGGACAGGGCACGGAGAGCCTCCACGCGGGATAGAGGAGTGAGGTTCAGGTGTCGAGGCTCCTGGCATCTCCAGGGGCAAAATGGCGAGAGCAGACCAAGGCTGATTTGCGGCCTCATGCAGCAGGGGCAGCACTGGGCCAGCCGGCGTGGACCTAAATGCAGAGTGGACGATGCGGGCTGTCCCCAAGGGCCCAACCTGTAGCGCATGGCCCACCAGCTGGGGAGGAAGACTCTGTCCAAGATGCCACCCCCCACACACAGAGCATGGGTGTGGGCTGCCACCACAGAATGCCACTGCAGGGGCCCTTGGGCGCGGGCTTGGGAATTACCTACCCCCACTTCATTCCTGATGGTCCACTTCCACACGGTTCATACACTCAGCTCCAGATTAAAAGTTGCCTTGAAAGAAAGGAATCGGTCCCCCCAAATGAGAAACCACTGGACCACCTTCAGTCCTAATCTGGACACTGAGGCCCAGAAAGGGGAAGTGACTGGGCCAAGGCCAACCAGCAAGGTTGTGGTGTGGTCTTTTCCCTTTGTGTCTCCAGGATCCGCCCGATGATTCTGGAGGCCTGTGACTCTACTTCCAGCGCTCCTGGGGACTACAAGCCCCCTCCCTCGAGCTCTCAGTGCTCCAGCTTCAGGGCCACTGCACCATGCGGGAGCTTCCCCCCACATCCGCACCATCTGGAGATGCCCATTCCCAACACCACAGGCACAGGCAGCTGCACTTGTACATGCACACACACACACACGCACACACGCGCACACAAACACACAGACACCTCACCTCCTGGAGATCTGCAGGATCTCGACTCCCTGGGGGAGCCCGTCCTGGTGTGTAGAGACCCCAATTTTGGATGTGGGGGCGAGCCCCTGGCCCGGGGACGGCTGGAGGACTGGGCCCAGAGGGGCCTCTCGAGCAGTGCAGGGTCTGCATGGGCACCCACTCAGGCCCCACCGCGCTCTGTAGCCCAACGGCTTCGGCCATGTACCTGGGGAGCACAAGCCAGATGGAAGGGGTCGCAACCCTCCAGGCCTGGTCCCCCTCAGCTTGGGGAGCACAAAGCACCAGCTCGTCCGTGCAGGGAGCTGGGGCCCGTCGCATCCAGGCTGCCGGGCCCTCTGCCCCATTTCTCGGATGAGAATCCCAGCTTCACCCCACCAGCCTCAGGGTCACCACTTGGGACTCTGCTGTGCCAACTCACTTGGGTCCTCGTGGCGCAAAAATTGTGAAACACCAGTTTCTGGCACAGCCAAGGTCGAAAGGGTTGTTTAGATGCAGGTATTGGTACTGGAGGGGGCAAGGGGAGGAAGAAGAGCTCAGATCCAGCAGGACCGGGACGGCCACCACCACTCCCCACCCTGAGCCCGTCAGCTCAGCCCAGGGCTGCAGCAAGACCCCAAGGGACAGAAGCCGCGAGTGTCAGCCAAGGCCTCCCCCAACCCACGTCCGAGTAGCTCTCTCCAGGCCACCCCTGGCGCTGCACCCCGTCTCCTGCCGTCTCAGGGATCCTCCCCTCACCCGGCACCCCCTTGGCAGCCTCCTCCCCTCTCTGCCTCCTTTGGCCACACACATCCTCCTGCCGCCTCTTTCAAAACACACTATCACATCGACCGTTTGCTACGAAACTGCTCCAAAGACACGTCCACCCCCCGCTGCCCCTTCTCTGCTTTCCCAGCTCTCAGTTATTCTACACTTGTGCCTTCACTGAATTTCACTCTCTGGAAGGGCAGTTGGCTGGGGCCCAATCATACTTTCCTAACCACACTCACATGGCCCTGGACATCTGGGCGCCACGTCCTGAGCACCCAGTGCAGGAAAGGTGAGGCCCAAAGGTCAAGTCCTTGCCTGGACACTGCTGACCAGGCTCTGCTCCTCCCTGCCCTCCACCCATCGACCTAGCTCCGACCTCCTCCGCAGGGCAGGCCCAGTCTCACCCCGAATACAAGAGCCCCGGCTACAAAATGTCTGTCACGACCAAAAGTGTCCCAGGAGCACCTCTGCTCATCGCCAGCTCGCATTGAGCCCTGCCCCTGTCACAAAGGTGTTGATCTTCAGAACTATACTCCTGCAAAAGGAGCCAGGACTCCATGCAGGACAGCTGAGCCCTGGGGCAGGAAAAGTCAAGAGGGCTCCAGAAGTTCCCATGGTTGCCATATAGCAACACTAAGCACTGGGAGAGTTTGAGTCCTGCCTTCTTGAAGGTGTTGAAAGCATTTAAGGGACACTAAATGGTGAACAGAGTTAGGGGAAATTTACTATCAAAATTTCAAATGTAGAGCAATCCATTTTGATGTCTGAGATGTATACGCAGCAGAGGAGAACGTTGCTTGCTCGGTGCTTAAAGGAGTGATAACTGTTGGATGGATTCACGAGGACTGACTAAGAGCTAGCGCACCTTCCCCTTCCCACAGGGGACCAATCAGCCGTGAATGGAACC
This sequence comes from Equus przewalskii, assembly GCF_037783145.1. Classification (NCBI taxonomy): domain Eukaryota; kingdom Metazoa; phylum Chordata; class Mammalia; order Perissodactyla; family Equidae; genus Equus; species Equus przewalskii. The sequence goes on from NW_027228752.1 coordinate 44,903, forward strand.
CACAGCTCCGAGCTCCCACACTGTCCTCTCTCACTGGCTCCAGCCCTGTGTCTCCTGCCCCAACTGTGAGTCTCAAATGTCCTCACGGTCCGCAGGACCAAAACCAAGGTGGGCATCTCGTTGCCCCATCTCCTGCCACCTCCCTGCGGCCTCTGCTCTGGCGCCTTCTTCCCCAGGGCTTAGCGCTCCAGGATTCTCTCTCTCTCTCTCTCCCCCCTTCTATCCCAGAGCCTTATGCACTCCTTTGTCTGCAGTTTCACTCGTTAGCTTACAAATATTTGGGGCCTCAACAACCTTCCAGACATCAGTGGGGACTGAGGACACCCCACAAACAATAGAGCCAACTGTGACCTGCAGGGAGAGGAGGGCAGCTGGGGAGGGAGAGCAGCAGAGAGAGGGGATGAGAGCGAAGAGCAGGCAAACCAGGCCAAGACTCCAGGGTGCAGGCAGAGGAGCAGCAGCCAGGAAAGCAGGGGGAGCCGGGCCTGAGGGGCCGGGCACGGCCACGGCAGGCGCCCTCAGCCTCAGGTGGGGCTGAGTGCAGCCCGGAAACTTCCGTCTGAGGACCGCACACTAGATTTGGCCACCTGGAGGGTGCAGAATCAGCGTGACAGTGAGGACAGAGGCTGAAGTGGGCTGAGGAAGGTGCAGAATGGCACTCATGAGCACAGACAATCCTCTCAGGAACTACGGCTGTGCTGAGGGGAGAGTAGGACATGTGGAGCGGAGGACGGTGATGTGATTGGAGGTTTGCTTTGTTTTGAAGATGAGAGAGACGTGAACATGCGTAAACGATGATGGGAAGGAACAGTAACAATAACGACGACGTATAGGACACTTACTTATATCAGCCGCTGTGCTACGTGTCTTACCCAAAGTAACCCACTCGACCTCCTTTTACAGATGGGGAAACTGAGGCACCAGGTGAATAAGTCACATGCCCAAACTCTCCCTGCTGCTATGCTGTGCAGCTGTGATTTCAATTTACGTGGACTGGCTCCAGAGCCCTTGCTATATCAACCACTAAGCAAGCGGCCCAGCAGAAGTGGTGGTCAGGGGAGGCAGGTGGGAAGGAAATGAAGTGGAGGTGTGTGAGGAACACCTGAGTGGGTTCTGCAGGTGATGGGGAAGAGTGCCTGGTGAATGTCAAAGAGAAGACCACATTTCCGTTTCTTAAGGCTGGAGAGCCTGGATGGGAGACCCCCATTCTGAGCAGTGGAGGGAGGGCAGGCCTATGGCCTGACCTAGGACTGAAGAAGCACAGGATGTGCAAAGGGACAGTGCTGCCCAAGAGAGGCTGAAATGATGGACTGAATGTGGAGAGGGAAGACAGGCAGACCACAGGGAGCTGGTGAGTCAGGGCTGAGCAGAGGACGCACAGGTGAGCTGGCAAACAAATATGGGTGGATGGAGGGATGGAGTGGTGACTGGAAGGATGAGAGGTGGTGGGCAGAGAGGATTCCTCCGTCCTTTCAGCTGTCTCAATGTCACCAGGCACCCCGTCACCAACGTGGCCCACTACAGTCTTTCTAAAACCGCATGGAGTCAGGCCATAGTCCTGCCGCAGGAAACCCACGGCAAGGATGTTCACTGTGACCCCTCCAACTCAACACCGGACCAGAGGTCCAAGACATTGTAGTCAGAAAAGGAAAAAATAAAGACATGCTTATCGGAAAGGAAGAAATGAAACTGCTCTAACCCAGAGATGACATGTTTTTCTACGTGGCATCAACAAAAAAGCTTTGAGAGCTCATAAGAGACTCTAGCAAAACTGCAAGATCCCAGTCCGATAGAGAAAATTCCATTGTGGTTTCTTATAATAATAAACAAATGGAAAAGAAATTTGAAAAACTTTAGAGTAACACAAAAACCCGTGAAGTACTCAGAAAAAACCCAACACAATGTATGCAAGATCTATACTGGAAACTGCAAAAACACTCATGAAGGAAATCAGGGATGACCTAAATACATGGAGAGGAATCCCGCGTTCATGGATTCAAAACACAATGTTGTGAAATGGTTCAATTTCCAAATTGGTCTATGGGTTCCACGCAATCCAAATGAAAAGCTCAGCAAACATTTTTATAGAAATTCACAAGTTGATTCTAAAAATTATAAAGACAATCAAAGGAACTAGGACAGCCAAAGGCACTTTGAAAAAGAAGGAAAAAGTTGGAGGCCTCATATTGAGTGATTTCGAGACTTAATAGAAAGTTACTAATGAAGCCAGTGTGGCATCGGCCAAAGAAGAGAGGGTTCAGAAAGACACCCAAACCTATAGAGTCAATTGGTTTTTGACAAATGTGCAAAGGCAACTCCATGGGAAAAGGATGGTCTTTTCAACAAACGGTGGTGGCACAACCCATACGCAAAAAAAATAAATCTCAACTCATATCTTGCATCAGATACAAAATTTAAGCTGAAATGATTCAGAGGCCTACCAGAAAATCTACAACTAGAAAACTTCTTGAAGAAAACATATGAGAATATCTTGGGGATGTCTGCTTAGGCAACGATTGTTTCATTACAACACCAAAGACACAATCCTTAAAAGAAAAGCTGATATGACACTTCACCAAGTCGAAAACTTCTGATCTTTGAAAGACGCTGTAAAGAAAATGACATGACAAGCCACAGTCTGCGAAAAAATATTTGCAAAACACATATCTGAGTCCAGGATACAGACAGAACTCTTAAAACTCAATAAGAAGAAAACAACACAATTTTTCTGAATGGGCAAAAGATTGGAACAGACACAAATCACAGATAGACGGTCGGCAAACAAGAACACGAGAAGGTGCTCAGCATCATCAGTCATTAGGAACACGCAAAAACAACCACAACGAGATACCACCACACATTCGTTAGATGAAAGTAAGGAAACAAAACACAGAAGACCTGACGACGCCAAACGACAGTGAAAATGGAGAAACGCCTGGAATTCTCATACGTTGCTTGTGGGAATGCCAAATGGTACAGGCATTTTGGAAGACAAATTGGGCAGTGGCTTACAAAGGGAAACATTTTTAAATCTGGTACCATACAACGGAGCAAGGCCACCTTTAAGGGTTTATCAACAAAGAAGTGGAAACATGTCCAGGGGCCTGGACACGAATGT